>NC_057812.1:604667987-604780873 GCF_018294505.1 Triticum aestivum
TACTACCACATGTTTTCCGCAAGGAGTATGGTTTAGTAAGTTGCAAACCGCTTTTCTGGTACACACCAAAAGGAGAGGCCGTGATGATGGTTCCATGGCCCTGGATTAAAGCCAGTCATCCGGTCAGGGGGCATGGGTGTTTCCGGTTGGGACCGAGAGGGGGGCACCCCTTAGAGCGCGCGTATATAAATTTGATCCCATGCTATTCGAGATTGTGATCTCCCCGTCTCAAAAGTTTTTCTTGGACGATGTCTAGGGTGATTCCTAGCATCGAGAGGTAGGATGGGTGTGTACTGGTTAGCTATGTTTTCTTCCGAAATACCGTAAACGGAACTAGTCCTTCGTGACTACGGAAATCCGTTGGCTGTGGGAAAAATTTTGTACAAACTCTGCAGAGTCATATATTCCTCCAAATCATCTATTCCATGTCCTAGATCGATATTATCTTATCCTAATCAAATGTCAGTTTTGATGACAGAGACTCCGGTGATTCGCATGAGTGCTAATTCCGGTTAATGATTATTCCTGTGGATGGACTAACCCATTTATTCTCATGAATTAAATGTTTATTATGAGTATTATTTACTTGTGAATAAAAGCCCTTTCTGTGATGTCGCTCAGACGTCCGACTGTGGCATTGTTGTATTTTACTTTCTTTTCAAGCCCTTTCTGTGATGTCGCCCCGACGTCCGACTGTGGCGTTTCTTTTAAAGCCCTTTCTGTGATGTCGCCCCGACGTCCGACTGTGGCATTTCTTTTAAAGCCCTTTATGTGGTGTCGCTAAGACGCCCGACTATGGTATTTCTTTTAAAGCCCTTTCTGTGATGTCGCCCCGACGTCCGACTGTGGCATTTCTTTTAAAAGCCCTTTATGTGGTGTCGCTAAGACGCCCGAATGTGGCATCTTTTACTTATATTTATTTATTCACCTTTCGAGGCGTCGCTTCAGACACCCGATCGGTATTCATTTATGTTTTGTTGGGATTTCAGGCGGACTACCGCCGTTTCCCTTTTACTTACCTTGTTATGCTAATTTTTGAATGTACATTGGTGGATTAATCATGACGCATTCATGCATGCATTTGTTATATCTTACGTCCGAACTGTCTTGCGAGTACTTTCAAAGTACTCACTGGCTTGTTGATTTGGCCAGATGCTGACGAAGGCGATCTCATGGATGAAGAATTTGATAGCGAGTCCGACACCTAGAGGAGTCCCAGTCAGTCTCGTGCGACCCTGGATTTGGTCACTGTATTATATCCGCTTCCGCTACCGAATAAATTCATCGAGCCTCACCTCGACGCTCGATGAGATGACAGACTTAGAGTCTTGTATCTCTCTCCCCGCGGTGTTTCTCCACCACCGCCCTATCCTCGAGTCAGTAGTATGCCTCCACACCACTGTGTCATGTCCGCCATTATGTATAATTATTGGCGTGCTTGTAATATTTTGGTTGAGCAACCGTAGTTCGACCCTGTAATATATTTTATGCTACTGGCTTATTGTATCAAGAATTTGTCTACCAGTGAGGAGGATTTCTCTCATACTGGACTCAAAAGATTGGTTTCTCAATAAATATTTTTATTGGAAAACCGGTCTTGACACGGCCCCTCACGGTGGAGGTAAAAGCCTACATCCTACTTTATTGATATTGATGATGATGATCACGGTTACAAGAGTGCTCTATTTCAGGAGCTATTGTCTAAACCTAACTTGTCCAACTTGTGGAACTTGTCAATCTCGTCCCTCCTTTGGGGAGCCCTGCCCCTCCTTATATATGTTGGAGGACCGGGTTACATGTAGAGTCCTATTAGGATTAGGACTAGTCTATCTCTAATACAAACTGGATATAAGTCCAGGTCTTAACTCCTTGTAGGACAAATATTCCTCATGCCTTTCCTATTAAACCGGCCCACCGTTAAACGTGAACCGGCCTTCTGGGCCTTGGGCCTTGTCATCCATCTGTCCCGCACGACGGATCACCAGTGAGTCATAATGACCAGGTGGGTTGCTTGTAAACCGCCAGGCTAGGGCGGGTCGCCAGTAACTCGCCAAGTATCAGTGGGGTCTTCAGATAAACCGCCAAGTCCGGCCGGGTTAACCTCCGACCGGTTTACACCACGATCCCCGACATTAGCCCCCAAGTTTAGCTTGGATTTATTCATGGTAAACTTATGCTGCAAAATAAACACAAGAACAATTTTGATAGGTTATGCTCCGGGTTAAGAATTTTTGTAAACCGGTACCTGATCATCCTTAAGTCCTTGTTATTTCCTCCTTCTGGGAAATCCGAGTTAACAGACCAGCTTCATAATCAATTTGCCGACATTGGCTTGTCACCGAGAAATATTGTGAAGAATAACTCCTTTGATTTAGCTCCACCGGTTTAAGAAATATGGGTCTGAAAATACTTATCTGATATTCAGCCGGTTTTAAGAAATATGGGTTTAATATTACCAAAATGGCCAGTTTATAAATATTGATGGCACCGGTTCATAATTGTTGTCAACACCGGGTTATGTAATTGATCTTCCTGATTTTCTCAAAACTGATAAAATGAAGATATTCCTCCTTTATATGCATAATACCTGTAGCCCCCAAGTCTTAAGAGGAGAACATAGTGATAACTTAAGACTTGCTCCAATAAGTGTTTCAATCTTGAAGAAATCCGGTTTGTTCATCTCAAAACTGAATACTCCATATATGTAGCCCCCAAGTGCCGGGTTGTCATGTTTACAGCAACCTGGGACTTGTAATTGCTTGATGCTCATAAAAATTTCAACCAGTGTAGCCCCCAAGGGCCGGGTCATTATGCAATAATGAGCAGGGACTTTGTAAATATAATCTTATAATTTTGAACAACAACGAGTAGCCCCCAAGTGCCGGCACAGTAAGATAATATTGAGCCGGGACTTGATATATACTTCAATGAAAATAACATCTTATAATGTAGCATCCATCATAGGGCTTGAACCCACGTCCACAAGGTTAAGAGCTTTGTGCTTCACCAACTGAGCAATGGATCCTTCAATATTATGGACGAAAACTTGTGTACCTTGAATTGTTGACAGGAGCAATTGGTAGCCCACAAGTGTCATGATGCATGCTTGCAGCTACATGAGACTTGCATGTAATCTCGATTTGAATAACGTAGCCCCCAAGTGCCAGGTTGTAAGCCTGCAGCGACTCGGGAGTATTCCTTCCATTGTAGAATAAATCATATCCTTTGTTAAAATAATAGATATTGCGCTAAAGCGACTTTAAAAACTCAATAATACCGGTTATTAATAACCATAAAAATCCAGCCATGTTGGCTATTCAAGATAATATAATCCAATGATTTATAAGCGCATGATTCCAATGGCGCAATCCAAATATATATATATATATATATATATATATATATATATATATATATATATATATATATACTGGCGACTTATAGTCCAAAGCCAGGCCAGTTTAATGAACACCAGACAATTTCTCATCATAGACTGGCGATTTATCATCTTAAAGTCAGGCCGGTTTAATAAACACCGGTGATTTATAATCATGCTTTATTCAACAAGTTTAAAGTGTCCTAGCGGTTTACCGCCGGACGGGTCATAATGCCAAACATATAACCAATGCTGCACTTAAGAATAATCAAATATGAAATATATCATACCTGTGACATTGAATCACATCATTGGTTTACCAACTTTTTGTAGTAGAGGTAATAACCCAAATTTTGCGTACTAATAACTCCTTCCATATTATGCCAGTTTATGATAAAACCGTATCGGGTTGTGATAAACACCGGATTAACCATATATAATACTGGCGACTTGTAGTCAAACCAGACCGGGCTGATAGTCTCCGGATTATAACTTGATCGTGTACTCACAACTTGTAGTTGAAAGCCGAGCCGGGTTGATAAACACCGGTTTACTCCATAATAGGATGGTAACTTAAAACCAAACCGGGCAGATAGCCTCTGGATTAAGATTTGACCGTGTTCCGTCAATTTGTAATTTGACAGTCGAACCGGTTTAAGAATTGTTAATTTAAAAACGCAACAAAAATAAAAGAAACAGTTATCAAGGAAAATATTGAAGCAAAGGCAATGACAAAACCGTTTGCAAAAAGAGGCTTATTTGAGCTGATTAGATGGCGTTACCATGGTCGGAGACGACCAAGCTCCCGATAGGTGTAGCTATGGTTCAAGTTAGCCAGGTCCCCAAATGAAACCGTGGCATTTATGCCGATCAAGTGGCATGGCAATGGTTCGGGTTCGACCAAGCCCCCAAGTGATTCTGTGGCCTTAGGCCGATCAAGAGGTATGACTGGTTCAGACGTCCCCAAGTGATCTGGTGGCTCTCGCCTATCAAGAGGCGTGACTATGGTTCAGACGTGACCACAAGTCCCCAAATGATATTGTGGTTTTTCGCCTACCAAATGGTGTTTCTATGGTTCGGACGCGACCAAGCCCCCAAGTGATATTGCGGCATTGCGCCGATCAAGTGGTGTAGCTATGGTTCGAATACGACCAAAGCCCCCAAGTAATCAAGAATATGATAAGCCAATTAAGGCATGATACCCATGTTTGAACCGCGCATCATGGCAGCAGGTCCTCTTTGGCACCCTTTACCTTTTTCCTAGAGATAAATCCTTCTTGAACCGGATGTTAAACCGGATATTGAGAGCTTCAGAGCTTCGTGGAAGACATCTTTCCCTTGAACCAGATTGTAAACCAAAATACTTTCTGATGACCCGGAAATTTTCTGACGGCCTCTTAAACTCAAACTTGCGAGAAGTTAATTCCTTTTTTTAACCGGACATTGTTAAAGCGGATTTGATCGCTTCAGAGCTTTGTGGGAGAACAGATTTCCTTGAATCAGATTTTAAACCGGCATTCTTCATTTTGAACCGGAAATTTCCTGACGGCCCTTAAATTTTCATCCATATGGTAGCAGCCTCCGGGACCGGGTTATCTTCCCCTCCAGAATCCTAGGGTTCTTGACTTCACTGAAAAGCTGGCAACCTTTGCTGAGTCATATCATTGTACCCTCCGAGTCTCAAGGCGACTTGAGGAGTTGGCTTGAGATTCTTCATAATTAACCGTGATATAGACCGGCATAACTTGTATATCATTGGCGTTGATAGCACGATGTGAATCAATAGAAGGTTGAGGTGACTGCGACGGCTTGTAGATGATCCCGTATGAGCCCTGTCATCAACTCGGCCAATGGTTCCTTCCAACTAGCGATTTGAAGCTTAACCAAACTGTAGTGGCGGCGACATGTGCGCCTGCCCATTGAGCCATCTAGTGCAGACGGTGGTCGATAGTATATGATAATTTGCCTCCAATTTGTTGAGAGAGAAAACCGGGCTACCCAAGCTGTGACTTGCTCATACTCAATAAACAAACCATGTAGACATGCGTGGCCCGGTATGTTGATGTAGATCGGGCTGTGAAAGACAGACAACAAAGACGGCCGCAACATTAGAGGCAGCTCAGACAGATGAGTCGGCTGCGGCATTGTAAGCCGGTGTGGACAGGTGAGTTAATGTAGACCGGGTCCGCAGAGGTGGCGGCTTTGTGCACATCCATTGAACAGCGAGAAAAAACGATCCCGGCAAGTCGATGTAAACCGGTTCCACAGAGGCGGCGTCAGACGGCAAGTCAATGGCGAGCATGGTCCCGGCAAGTCGATATAGACTGGTTCCGCAAGGGTGGCGACTTGTGCGCGTCCATTCAACGGGTAATACGTCACGGACTATCGCCGGGCAGAACATTATCAACCCGTGCTCCACACCATGGTATAAACCACATTTGTAGTGAATAATTATCCTGTATACAAAAATATACATATCAAAGTAATTGTTCTTTGATAAAAACAATATGCGCTAATAAATAAACTTAGATGGATGTCACCTGATATTTATTTATCAGATGAACGTGGATACTGGGATCAAAACATATCAAATGTCTGATGTCTCCACGTGACCTTCTCCTCTTGTCTTAATGTCTCACGAAGGACCTGATTGAAGTGCCAGTGTGTGCACGCACTGCTCTTAATCAACAGCGTACAAACTCCGGCCTCGTGAATCGAGCACCCAAAACACCTGCAGCCTCTGGTTGATGAAGCGGAGGCTCCTCGGGGCTGGCCACAACAGCAGCGATGGCGAGGCCAACTCGTGGTGGTGGAGGTAACCCGGCGAGGCAGCTCCGCCAAGGCCAGAAGAAGCAGCATCGGTGGAGATTGGGCCACAGATGTGTAAACCGCCAGATGGGTCAACTGATGAATGACGAGCCCAGCAGTGAGGCGGAGCTAGCCCGCGGGTACGGCGAGTCCGGGTGGCTATTTTGACGAATCCGGTTTACGGCGACTTGAAGGCGATTTCCAGGTGGCGACTTGAAGGGACAGTTGGCCGCGGCGAAAATAGCACTGGGTCGGCTCGGAGTCAAGCAAGGCCGCAGCGGTTCAGCAGCGGGGGCGCCCGGCGTCTTGGTCTGCACAGGTTGCAGCAGAAGCGGACGATAGAGACAACGGTCCAGCGCAGGCCTGGTGAGAGAGGAGCTCGGGCGCGGGGAGGCCTGTGGCGATGTGGTGGCAGTGCAGCGAACTACAGAGGGTCCCGGCGACTCGCGGCGGAGGCAAACCGGTTCGACGGCGGGCGGGTCAAGGCAACCACAGCAGAGGTGGACGGCGAAGGTGGAGGCGACAGGCGAATTGTGGCCGGTTCAACCAATCCACGTCTTTGTTCCCTTCTGGGTCATGGTAGTCGTAGATAGTCCACGGTGGCTGGCGCTCGATGAGGTCAAACAAAAGGCTGCTCGAAGCCACGGAGGCAGAAGTGGCGGGTCAGTTTGGAGCAGCCCAGAAGCAACCCGGAGACGGTTTAAGCCACAAAGACACCAAATCTTGGAAACTCGAGGCGGTTTACAACGGCGGCTCGGAGACGATCGAAACAAGGCCAGTTATTTGACTGGTGAGCTGAGACCAGGGCGGCCGCTCATCGACTGCGACGATGTGTCAGAAGCTGAGCAGAGGCATCCCCGGTGATGATGGCTCGCGGTGGTGGCGATTCACCAATGGATATTGCGCGAGGCCGTGTCCACCCTAGGTCTTCCTTCCGGGCCGCGGTTGGTTTGACCCAGACACCGATTGACATGACGTGCCTGCTACAATCGACGAGATCGATCTGCTTCTCATCTCGGCGGATTGCAGGTCGCAGCAATTAAAGTAAAACTCCACTGATTGTAAATCTGGATAAATGAAAAATCCTTTAAAGCCGGTTCTTCTTCATCCGAAAACTTGCGAACTTCTCGATCCCTGTGAGAGATCCCTCCAAAAACTCAACACCACCATGCGCGAGCCCCACGGTGGGCGCCAACTGTCGTGGAATTGTCATGGCAGATGTCCTTAGTGTCAGGACTTAGTCATGAGGCCAACGCATCTATGTGGTAGCTTGAGAGGGGTTGAGCGAGACGAGAGACGAGATGTTTTTTACCCAGGTTCGGCCCCTCACGGTGGAGGTAAAAGCCTACATCCTGGTTCATTTATATTGATGATGATGATCACGGTTACAAGAGTGCTCTATTTCGGGAGCTATTGTCTAAACCTAACTTGTCCAACTTGTGGAACTTGTCAATCTTGTCCCTCCTTTGGGGAGCCCTGCCCCTCCTTATATATGTTGGAGGGGTGGGTTAGATGTAGAGTCCTATTGGGATTAGGACTAGTCTATCTCTAATACAAACCGGATATAAGTCCAGGTCTTAACTCCTTGTAGGACAAATATTCCTCATGCCTTTGCTCTTAAACTGGCCCACCGTTAAACGTGAACCGGCCTTCTGGGCCTTGGGCCTTGTCATCCATCTGTCCCGCATGCCGGATCACTAGTGAGTCATAACGACCAGGTGGGTTGCTTGTAAACCGCTAGGTCAGGGCGGGTCGCCAGTAACTCGCCAAGTATCAGCGGGGTCTTCAGATAAACCGCCAAGTCCGGCCGGGTTAACCTCCGGCCGGTTTACACCGCGGGGTATATCCCCGACACATACCAAGCATTTCAACCATACACACAATATACTCGATATGTGCAAATACAACATGGCATCACAACATAACTTTACAACTCAAGTATTTATTCATTAGGCTCTGAGGAGCGAGATATTACAAACATGGGTCTCATGACCCAACAATCATAGCATACAAATCAAAGCACATGCGGAAGCTTAACATGTTTGGGGACAGACATCTACAAATGAAAAGGGCTGAGAAGCCTAACTATCTACCAGATCCTGCAGAGGGCACAGGATCATAGCTGAGGTATCAAGCTAAACGTCAAAGTCCACACGAAACTACTAGCGAGACTGAAGTCTCTCTGCAAAACATAAATTAAGCAAACGTGAGTACAAAAGTACTCAACAAGACTTACATCAGAACTAGCTACATATGCATCGATATCAACAAAGGGGTAGTGGAGTTTAACTGCAGCAAGCCAGCTTTGACTCAGTGGCTAACCTGAACTACGATAGCAAGCAACTCTTTGAGGTGGCGCACACGAGTCGACATATTCACCATATCAATACACCACTATGGATCCGCTCCCGTCTCCCTACGAGAATGCCATCCATAACACTCACGCTTATCTTGCGCATTTTTGAGCATCCACTTTCACTTGTCTATGAACTGTTATAGGCAACCCAGAAGTCCATTACTGCGGACACGGCTATTCGAATAGATGATGTTAACCCTGCAGGGGTGTACTTCTTCACACACGCTCTCACCACTTACCGTCGTTTACCCGACATGTACTCGGCAACCTTCAAGCGGAAGCCCAACGAGGGTGTCGGCCACGGCCTACCTAAACACTCAAGTCTCTAGTCCAGGTTTATCACCTATCCAGTTTCCATCCGTAGGGAGTCCGGCCGAGGTTTCCACATACTTCCTCGGACGATGCGTACAGGGTTCCGAGACACCAAACGGGCGCCCGGCATGCCCGGCCACGGTGTATCTACCGCATCATAGCCCATCCCTAGGGTCAGCGCTACGCACGGCCGCCAACACATATCCTATAAACACCAGAAACTAGTTGCAACTCCTGGACAGAGGACAAGGGTGATCAAGAAGCCGAGAGGGTCCATTGGTTTCAGGCCCAATGCGTGGTAGTAACTGTTTCATGGATCACCAACACAGAACTCAGTTCCTGAGGACGGCTTCAATGAGACAACCCACCATGTACTCCTACATGGCCTCTCACCGCTAGCTTTACCAAATCGTGTTCACACACTTAGCTCTCAATAGTAGGACATGTTTATACACCTCCGATTCATCCCGATGAATCAGACCTCAAACAACTCCTACTCATGCCAGTGGGTTTCATCTATTTACTATGGCAATGATAGGTCATGCAGAGGAAAGGGGTTCAACTACCGCAGCATGTAACAGTTGAATCGTCGTTGTCCTAATGCAGTAAAAGAGAGCAGGAGCGAGAGAGTGGGATTGTATCGGAATGAACAAGGGGGTTTTGCTTTCCTGGCACTCCTGAAGATAATAAAGTTCTTCATCGGTGTCATCGATCTCGTCCTCGAAACCACGTCTATCGAGAGGGGACAAATACTGGCAACAGAGAAAGAAACACAATCAATGCAATGCAAAATATGATGCATGATCGTGACATGTCAATATGTTGTGATTTGAGCTAATGCAACTAGCAACATGTTAAATGGAGTTGGTTTGAACCCTAGGTTCAAATTCAAACTCCATATGTGAGAGTTTAAATTCCATTTATATGAATTGGACTAAACAGCAGCCATAAGTTGTTCTAACATGCATGAAAATGCCATAAAAATATTCCTTGAGTTTTTTTGATAATTTTTCATATATAATTTATTTCATTCTGAGCTACGGTTGATTTTATATGATTTTTAGAAGTTAATAACATTTTCTGGAATTTCCTGAATAGAAATAAATCCAGAAATTACATAATTGCATCAGCATTATGTCATGCTGACCTCAACAGGTCAACACGCCAGGTCCAGGTCAAACCTGACCAGTGGGTCCCACTGGTCAGTCTCACATAGCTGGGTTGGGTGGATGACAGGTGGGACCGGTCAACATTGACTTGACCAAAGTCAAAGCTGACACGTGGGGTCCACAGGGTTAGCACTAATCTAAACAGGTAATTTACACTAACCTAATCTCTTTTAGTTAGCTGGTTAGTTGGGCGGTGGGGCCCGGTTGTCATTGACTCCAGGGGGTAATTAGTAGGGTGCTTAGGCCCTAATTATGGTGCCACGTCAGCGGCCGCCGGGGTTAGTCACCGGCGACCAAACAGAGCGGCGGAGGCGCTCGGAACAGTTCCACAGGCATCGGATGGGCGCGTGGCTTGGTCCTATGGCCAGCTGGGCGGTGCAGGTGGTTGAGCGCGCGGTGGTCGGGAACGACGCCGGCGAGTGTTTGGGCAGCGGCTGGAGCTCGCGCGTCGGTCGTTTTGCTGCTGCGGCGTGCTAGCGGGCGAACGGAGGCACTAGTGAGGCAGTGTGAGTGCGGGGAGTGCGTTAGGTACTAGCGGTGACCAAAGGGTCACCGGAGTGACGCCGGCGTCAAGCTCGTGCGGCAGAGCGGCTCGGCTCCGGTAGAGGAGGCGGCTAGAGGGTGCGTACGAGCGCGGGGAGCAGGGGAGAAGATGGCGGAGCTCACAGTAGGGTCGAAGACGGTCTCGGGGAGGCGGAGACGGCGGCAATTCGACAGCGGCGATCCTCGGTGGCCGAGGAAGGGAAAAGCGGCGGGGGAGGCGCTTCGGGGCCCTTCCGGTAGATTAGCTCGGTGAGGAGGTAGGGAACGAGGTGGCGGAGCTCGGGGATAGCTTGGGGAACAAGGTGGACGCAATGATGGCAAGCGGCGGCGACGGTCTCGCTCGGCTGTGCGCGTGAGAGAGAGCAGAGGAGGGGGAGGGGGTCCAGAGCGAGAGGGGAGAGACGCAGGGGGTCGAGGGCGTCTCTGTGGCGCGTTCAGAAGAGCCGGGGCGTCGCGGTGGAAGCAGGAACTGGCCAGGGCGGCGTCGGCGCGCTCCAGCGAGCTACTTCGTGCGCTGGCGCGGGGAAGAAGACGCCCGTGCCCCTGGTGGGCTGGCTGGGCAAGCTGGGCCGCCAGGTGGGCGCCAGGTAAGGAAACTCTCTCTCTCTCTTTGTCCTTCTATTAGTTTTCTATTTTCTATTTATTTGATATGTTAGGAATTATTAGTAATGCTAACTCATTTCCATAAATCCTGGGATTTATTTTGGGCTCTATTTGAAATATTTACGACTGCCCAAAATTGTTTCCAGGATTTTTCGAGCATTTAAAATATTTATATTGATTAAATGCCCAAATTCAAATACCTAGGGATTTAATTCAAAGCCCAAATGTGTCTAGCAAAAACGCAAATCATCTTGGGTAGATGCTTCCACCTTAAACCAGAGATGATGAACAGTTTTAAAAGGCATTTTGAGTTCATTGAAAATATTTTTATTTAAAACTATTTGAATTGCATTTTTGCTAGGGCTTGATCATTCCCATTTCAGAGTTTCATAAAACTTAAACATGATGACATGATGATCATGCAAGGTCAAGCAAAGGCTAAGGCTAGGGCTGTGACAACTCACCCCCACTAAACAAGAATCTCGTCCCAAGATTCAAGACATGAGGTAAGCGGAAAGGAGGTCACAAACTATCACAGCCTTCTCGATCCAAGTTGCACCTCATAAGGTTGTTGATTCGTTGCATACATTGATCTTGATATCCTCGCTTTTGAGATCTTCATCCATGCGATGACGACGGAAAGAAACTTTACTAGGATTGATCTTCTCGAAGATCGAGCTATACAAGATCAACTCACGGAATGAGATGTTGAAACATCTCGAGTTGAGACACAAAACACATCGAGAGGGATGGAAGAACAAACGACGAGGTTTGATTTGTGGGCAACAATTCGACGCTTGGAAAGATGCTGTATGGTGTCAAGGTGGCGAGGAAATAATTGCCATGATCCCGTAACGGGGCACCTTGGTAAAGGTGACTCATTGGATTGTTCCCTTAAGTGGCAAAAAGAATTACTTTTGATCCATGGATCATTGCAACTCTTCATACCAACTGAAAGCAATTTTCAATTGATTGTTTGAAAGAGCTCGAAGAAATGGCATACTTGGACTAGGATGAAAGATGTGGACTATCTTGTTGGAGACAACGCAATGGATGATTTGCTTATCATCAGAGACGGATGGGACCCATGGTAAGTCCACTTTTGAAGATGATCCTGGACAACTACTACTGAGGTGCAAGCTAGGAACAAAATGCAAAAGCTGGGAATGATTCTGGTAACTGGGGAAAAACTCAACAATCGAGAGTGTTTCCAATGTTTCAATGGTTACAGAATCATTGAAGAAACTGAGAGCGCAAGGATCCCTAAGGAACAACTTCTATAATAAGTCGCACGAAATCCTCATGGAAAGATGGGCAAAGATACTATAATGACAGATCTTCCGGCTAGGTGTGTCGGCCAGAACATCAACCCTATCGGGACCTACATCATAGATCCTGGAAAAGTTCCAACCATCATATCTGCTTGAGATTCAGATCTGGTTGGTAATAGGATATTCCAGCCAACATGTCTGGAAAAGAAAGTTTGCAACACAAACCGATGAGATGACGTTGCGAGATTCTCAAAAAATGAACTACGATAGTAAGCTCCAAAACATGAGCCGGTTTTGCTACAAACCTGTGAACACGCTGTCCCAGACAAGCATGACCACATAGTGGTCTTATAATAAAACACTACCGAGTCCAGATGGGGAACCATCATCGAGGATATCGAAGTCCTTGCATAAGTCTAGCTCTTAAGAAGAAACTTCTTCTCCTTGAACAAATCAATCAGTGGCTTGGTGTGCTAGGGATTCATATAGAATGAAGGTTGCAAGTCTCCAGACCACAGAATACTTCGCACGTATGCATGACTGACCTGGGATGATTCCAATGAAAGCGAGACAACCTTTCCCAAATTCATGGCGGCAACTTGCTTCAAATGCACGTGAACTAGAGGAAGTCACTTCTTATACCAAACATATAACTACTAGAAAAAGGGCTATAGATGGGATTGACACTAATGGCGCACCAGACAAGCGGTGCGCCATTAGTATATACTAATGGCGCACCACCTTCTAATACGCCATTAGAGCTGAAACTACTAATGGCGCACCTGGCCCAGGGTGCGCCATTAGTATCAAAAAAAATTGAACTAGTGCGCCTGTCCAAACATACTAATGGCGCATCCAGACACAGTGCGCCATTACTAGTTGTAACTAGTAATGGCGCACCCGTCGGAAAGTGCGCCACTAATGTTGTTTTTTATTATATTTTTTATTCTGTTTTTGCAAAACTACTAATGGCGCACTGTTCAACCGTGCGCCATTACTAGTTTAAACTAGTAATGGCGCACTGTGGAACAATGCGCCATTAGTATGTTTTTTTTGCAAAACTACTAATGGCGCACCACCAGAAGGTGCGCCATTAGTAACCTAGATTACTAATGGCGCATTTAGAGTTGGTGCTCCATTAGTAAGTGGGTAGCAACAAGATATTTAGGACAGCCTCTCCTACCCACACTCACTTTCTCCCCACTTCATTCTCTCCACCCCCTCCTTGTCTCGGGTGCCTCCTCTTTTTCACCTCATTTCCACCATAGATTCATTCAATTTAAGTGGTTAAATTACCTTGTTTTGATAGGTAAGTAAGGGGGGAAGCTATATTTATGTTGTTCTCCCTACAACAATGTGCACATGCACTTTTTATGGCCTAGCTAGATCTATGTATGTTCGTGGTGTTGCATATGTTTGTGGTGTTGCATATGTGTTTGTGTTTGGAGGTGTACCGGTATTTCAAATGCGATAGTTGCCAATATTTTGCCGGAATGTTGATTCATTTCCGTTTCGGTGAGAATTTTGGCATTAAGCATTCTTTTTGGTCCTATTTTTAGGGAAAGTCATGCCAAATTTTTCTTGGTTCTAAAATATCATTTTGCTCTACCCCGCGGGCGACCATGGTCCGCACGATGACCGAAGGCATCGTGAATAGGTTTTTGAGGTCCGCGAAGGCCGAGATGCTTCAAAAGAACGAGACGGAGATAAGATGTCCGTGTCGAAGATGCAAGCTGAAGAGCCTTATTGCGGACCCGGAATCCGGGCAGGTGCTGGACCACCTGCTCTTGCGTGGTTTCATGGATGGCTATCGGTGGCAAGGTGATGAAGATGACTACAAAGTCGTCCATGGGGGCCGGGCAAGAAATGAGGAAGGGCAGCAAGACAACCACCGCGGCTCGGGCGGGCGAGAAGACGAAGAATCCCCAGGAGATGATCACGACGGTGATGCTGTACACAGTCATCATGTAGAAGATGCAGGACATGATGATGAGGAAGATGCCGGAGCATACGACGGGCATGATCATGAAGATGATGATGCCGGCGGAGCAGACGACGCTGGACCATCGATGGGCTTGGTGCAGGACCCTCATATTCAAGAGCTACTTCTCAAGCAGACGGATAACGCAAGAGCTGCCGCCTGAGAGAAAGCCAAGATGGATCAACTTGAGTTAGATGCGGTTACTACATTGTATGAAGGATGCAGGCCCGAGGATACCCACCTGAAAGTAACGCTCATGGCTCTGGAGATGAAGGTAAAACACAAAATGACCGATGCATGCTTCGACGAGAACATGTCATTCTAGCACGAACGTCTTCCCAAGGGGAACAAGTGCCCGACCAGTTTGGAGGAGGCGAAGAAAATCGTGTGTCCTCTGGATTTACCGCACGTGAAATACCATGTGTGCATGAACAATTGCATCATTTATCGGGACGAGCACGCGGAGTCTACCATATGTCCGGTGTGCGGCGTCACTCAATACAAGAAGAGGAAGAAAGCTCCTCGAAAAGTGGTGTGGTACTTTCCGATCACTCCTCGTCTGCAGCGGTATTTCGCGGACCCTAAGGTAGCAAATCTCCTGCGTTGGCACGCAGATAGGGAGGAGAAGAAGCGAGAAGATGACGCAAATGATCCGGAGATAGATAAAAAAGTCAAGATGCTGAGTCACCCTAAGGATGCGAGCCAGTGGCAAGCGTTGAACTTCGAAGACCCAAAATTTGGGAACGATCCAAGGAACATCGTGCTGGGCACGAGCACTGATGGAGTCAATCCGTTTGGCAGCCAGAGAAGCACACATAGCACCTGGCCTGTGTTTGTGTGGATGTACAACCTTCCCCCTGGTTGTGCATGAAGAGGAAGTACATTCACATGAGTATGCTAATTGAAGGACCGAAACAACCAGGGAACGACATCAATCTGTATCTGGGGCTGCTGAAAGAGGAGCTTGACACGCTGTGGAAAACGCCAGCCAATACGTGGGACGCCACAGAGAAAGAATATTTTCCTATGAGAGCCGCACTGCTCACGACGATGCACGACTATCTCGGTTACGGATATGTCGCGGGGCAGGTGGTCCACGGATTTACTGGATGCGTCAGGTGCATGGATGACACAACGTATCGCCAGCTCGATAGAGATCCTGGGTCTTTGAAAACCGTGTTCATGGGACATCGAAGGTGGCTTCGCGACGATGACCCGTGGAGAAAATGCAAGGATCTGTTCGATGGTGAAACCGAACCCCGAGGACTCCCGCGTACGAGGAGCGGCGAGGAAATAGATGAGCTATTGAAAAATTGGAAAGACTGCCCACTGCCGGGAAAGAAGCAAAAGGTGCCAGAGCCGGGAAAGAAGCGAAAGGCACCAGAGCCGCTGCTGAAGGTATGGAAAACGAGGTCTGTTTTCTGAGACTTGCCGTACTGGAAGATCCACTGTGTGCCTCACAGCCTTGATGTCATGCATATCACGAAGAATGTGTGCGAGAGTCTGCTTGGTACCCTGCTCAACATGCCAGAGAGGACCAAAGATGGGCCGAAAGCAAGGGCAGACTTGAAATCAATGGGCATCAGGCAGGAGCTTCACGCTATATATGATGATGATGATGATGATGATGATGATGATGATGAGGCGAAGCAGGACACGGAAAGTCGTCGCAAAGTAAAAAGGCCAAGAAGACCGAAAATGACTACCCTCCCGCGTGCTTCACTCTAAGTCAGGAGGAGATCGAGCAGTTTTTCACCTGCCTCGTAGGAGTAAAACTTCCTTACGGTTACGCGGAGAAGATAAGCAGATACCTAGACCCAGCAAAGCTGAAGTTCAGCGGGATGAAGTCTCACGACTGTCACGTGCTGATGATGCAGATACTTCCAGTTGCAATCCGTGGGATCATGGACGCGCACGTCCGTGAAACCCTATTTGGCCTATGCAAATTTTTTGACGTCATCTCTCGGAAGTCTGTTGGCGTGAGGCAACTCAGAAGGCTACAGGAAGAGATCGTGGTGATACTATGCGAGCTTGAGATGTACTTCCCGCCCGCATTCTTCGACGTTATGGTGCATCTGCTGGTCCATATCGTGGACGATATCATCCAACTCAGGCCGACGTTCCTGCACAGCATGATGCCGTTCGAAAGGATGAATGGTGTCATCAAAGGATACGTTCGCAACATGTCATGTCCAGAGGGAAGCATAGCCAGGGGCTTTCTGACCGAAGAGTGCATCTCCTACTGCATGAATTATTTAGGCATCGAGAACCCCATTGGTCTGCCCGTCAACAGGCACCTCGGCAGGCTCGCTCGATGGGGTCACCGTGAGGGTCGCCGCGAAATGCATGTCAACTTCGAGGGTCGACTCGCCGACTTTGAAAGAGCAAACCTAGTCGCGCTACAACACATAGACATGGTCGATCCTTGGGTGGTAGAGCACAAAACCTTTATTAAGAAGACGTACAATGACCGAGGCCAACAGAGGACGGACGGAGATATACTCAAAGAGCACAACTCATGTTTCACGCGTTGGTTCAAGCAGAAGCTTCTGTCGTACCCTTTACATGAGGATTCTTCCGCGGAAGAACAACTCATATTCGCCTTGTCACAGGGCGCCGAGCACAACCTGATGACCTATGAGGCGTACGATATCAACGGCTACACATTCTACACCGAGGCCAAGGACATGAAGAGCGATGGTTATCAGAACTCCGGGGTAACGATGGAATCCTACACCGGTAACGACAAGGACAGATACTACGGAAGGATCAAGGAGATCTGGGAGCTGAGCTACGCTGGAGAGAAGGTCCCGATGTTCCGTGTCAGATGGGCCAAGAGCGTCCTAAAAGAAGACTGGTATTTCAGCACCATGGTTATACCCGAAGCCAAATCCAAGACCGCGGGCGCAAACGTCACCGCGAAAAATGAGCCATGGGTACTGGCTTCCCAAGTGGACCAATGCTTCTTCATTACCGACCCGTCAAAGCCCAGTCGTGTTGTCGTGAGGAGAGGCAAAAGGAAGATCATCAGAATGGATGGAGTAGCCAATGAGCAGGACTTCGACAAGTACGGTGACCCAAGGATCGAACATGACGACGATGATGAAGTAGCAGCATACACCACAAGAAGAAGCAGGACCACCCTACCTAAAGGACGTCCGTTCCACAGAAGAACTCCATTTGCGAAAAAGAAGGGAAAGAAGATTGTGAACAGATAGCTAGCTAAGATCAATTGTATTTAAATCGTAGCCTTCATTTCTCGATTGTATTTCATGGGCACTTTTTGAACTATCATGAATATTTTTAAATTTCATGGACACTCGATCTCGATCCCCTCCATCTCGATCGCTATCCCACCTCGCCAGATCCGGTCCCCTCGCCGCCGAGCACCCCCCGGTCCATCGGCCGCCGCCGCCGACCCCCCGCACCCCTCCCCTACTCAACCGCCACCGCCGACCCCCCGCACCCCGCGCACCCTCCCCCGCTCCACCGACATTACTGTTTGATGATATTTTTTAAAAAAATTATTATTGTCTTATAAAAAAATATTAATGTTATGATTTAAACAAGTTTGAACATATTTAAACACAAATAAGTATCAAACAGCATTTTAAATGAATAAAAAAAATTGTGGAGCTTGGGAATCGAACCCAGGACCTCCTGGTGTGAGAACTGGCTACTGACCAGTCGAGCTAGTAGAGGGAACTTGATGTGGATCAGGTCAGGCGGAAGATAACATGTCGGCTCGAGCAGAAATCAAGAAAAAAATACTAATGGCCCACCAGGGTGAGGTGCGCCATTAGTATGGATGTACTTATGGCGCACCGAGGGGTGGTGCGCCATTAGTATTGTGCCGCCCCCATCCATATTTCCACCCCGGCCCAAACCTATCCCCTCTCTCCCTCGCCCTCGCCCTCGATCCCCTTCCCCTCTCCTCACCCGACGCCGTTGCCCCGCCGCCTCGACGCTGCCTCGCCGCCTCAATGCCGCCCCGACGCCACCTCGACCCCGCAGCGACGTCTCCAACCACCGCCGCCTGAGGCCCCGATGTCGGCGCCGCTCTCCCCGTCGCCCCACCTCGTTGGACGCCATCGCCCGGACCTCGTCGCCTCCTCCCCTGGATCATCGTCGTCCCCGACATCCTCCTCGCACCCCACTGCCCTATCCCTACGGCCCCCGTGAGCTCCCCCTCCTCCTCTCCCCCTCTCCCCCTCGCGCGCACATGAATGTATTGTATGGATGTGTTGTGCTGTGCTGTGCATGCATGCAAGGCAGAACTGAATGGATCTTTTGTGGTCTTGTTCATACAGCAAATGTGAATTATCTAGGGATAGCATTACCATACAGTAATGAGTTTCTTGATGGATGTTATTTCCAAAAAAAGAGATCCATGGGCACGAGCACCCTGGACATATTTTTATAGAAGAAGCCCACCCGAGTGAGGCGTCAGAAATTCGTTTCGGACGGGATTCGGACTCTGGACACAGGGTGCACCACTGTGAACCTTGGCACTAGGCTACTGCCTAGTTGTCAATTCGCTGTTATTTCTCATAGTGATGATTTGGATCATGTCAATGTGTTCTGCTTTGCTTAAATTGGGCTGAAGATTCAGATAGATTTACTATGTCCAGTAGGGTTAATTATACGTGTGAGTTCTTCAGATATATTATATAGATGAGTTGACGATGCACCTTTTCACAAGCTGTTGAGAGTTGTCACATGTCAGTCATGCTTCTACTGAATGCTACTAAAGAAGTAAACAACCTATAAATAGAAATTAAGAATGTACAGTTTGACCTGTTAGTTTCTCAAGTAATAACGGTTTAGAGTTTCATTTCCATGGGGTGCATGCCTATTTTGAATGGTACTGTAGTTGTATAGCAGAATTGGTTGCGCACAACTTCTAGAATCTACATTAGTTTTTATCATGATATGAACAGTAGTAATCAACGTATCCTAAAGGCGCCTATCTACCACATGGCTAGTGGCACATGTTCATATCTGGAAAGAGAACTAGAGTGGAAAACAGCACCACACATGCAAGGTAAAATTAGTAACATGAGCATACTGGATAGGCACACAATGCCATACATGGGAATTGAACTCATATCCTTAGGAAATGGTGTGAAACAGAATATTGCCATTTTAGTCATATCCTTAGGAAATGGTGTAGGTTGTTTCCTAAGTTATGCCTATCGACACAATAATTGTTCTAATGGCGTAGTGGGTGATTTGGGGATCTTTGCAAACCTGCCTCTGAACTAATTTTATTTGTTCATCATGCTTTTGTACTATTGGAGCTTCAGTTGGGTGGCTGCTGTGATATGGGGTTTTAGTTTTCTTGGAATTGGGGATTGATATTTGGATATACAGATAGGATTGCAAATGCTGTCAGTAGGACTGACTACTGATAGGCACTGTGATATGTGGTTATTTTCTAGCTTCTTACCTAGATGCTTCCATTTATCAACAGAATTCTGGTCCTGTTTTGAAAGTTGGCGACACAGAAGATGCATCAGCGTCTTGCTGCCATGCTTAGTTTGATGTTGTGATGGAGGACTTTTTTGCCTTGTCCACCCGAGAGGCCCTTGAGTTTGCTGGAATGTCGATTAACTTCCGTTCTGGCAAATTCGGGTACTCCATATGTCCTATTTTCAGCAAAGGTCATGCTGAAATTTTCCGTGAATTTTAGCATGACTTTGCTAAAAATAGGACATATGGGGTACTTGTGACTAATGCATGGGCCGGGGGTATCTTAGTAGTTAATTAAGTAGGATCAAGTGCCCCGGCGTACTTGTGACTAATGCATGGCTTTTAGGGTGCCTCGGTGTCGATAAAAACCGAAATGATGAAAGCTTTGGCTTTTAGGGTGCCTCGGCGTCAAAAAACCCTCAATGATAAAAGCTTAGCTTTTAGGATGCCTCGGTGTCGACAAACCCTAAATGATGAGACCATGATCTTGTTCCTTGACAATAACCAACTTTTTGACCAAACTTTGTTCCTATTTAGAGATAAACATGGCCAACAACGATGAGGCCGGGGGTTCAGGCGTCAAGGCATTCTAGGAGCTGTCCCAGGAGATGGAGGAACAACCTCACTTGTATGAGGACGCCGCCTTCCCCACCGATCCTGAGACCACTGATGGTACCGCCAAGGATGACCCCACTGATGCCACCACTGATGGTGCCGCCGAGGATGCCACCACTGATGATGGCGGCGCACGCACAGATGGCAGCCAACCGAAGAGGCAACGGAAGGACCGGCACCCGATCATGCTCCGCACCCTCAAGGAGGAAGTTACTGAAGTGGACTCCGACGGGAATCCAACGGCGCCCAAACGAATAGTCAAGGGGTACTCGCTTCAGCTCGGGTGCATTCTCCGGAGCACCGTCTCGATCAACACCGAGAACCTGAGCCATCCTGACCGAGGGAATTTGCACAACCTCCTCTTCACGAAGCTGCACGAACGATACAAGTTCCCCGCTGAATTTGAAAACACAAGCCTCAAAGGGAATAAAGTGAACAATGCTGCTCTCACGAAGATGAGCAAGGCCCTGTCTACTTGGAAAAGCAATGTGAAGAGAATGATCGAGAAAGGTGAGAGTTATGAGAAGATCAAGGAGAAAAATCCTTCGATCACCGAAGATGACTACAACGACTTCAAGATCAATTGCTCGAGCACCGCAAACTCCGAATCAAGTAAGTGGGGGAAGGAAATGCGGGAGCTGAACTTAGGGGAACACACACTCGGTCCCGGCAGTTACAGAGTGGTGAAGCCTATATGGGACAAGGAGGAGGTGGACCGTGCCGAGCAAGGCCTACCGCCCCTCTTCGATAAATACAGTAACAAGCAGACCAGGAACTTTGTCAGGGCCCGGTACAAGAAGGACCCAAAAACAAAGGAGCTTACCACGGATCCGAAGACCAAGGAGCTTGAGCTTGTTCTGGTAAGGAATACACCCCCGTGTAATTAGCTCCATATGGTTGCATTCTAATTAATGAAGCCAAATTTCTAAATGGTTCACATTCCTTCCGCAGGCGACTGAAAGCAGTAGCACGGGGTTGACTAAGAGCAACCCTTGGGACACCACTCTAAATAGGGCATTGAATGTACTGAAGAACAAGGATAAGCTCAATAAGCCGACGTCAGCTGGTCGTGTGGCCGGCAAAGGCTTGTCGACAAAATGGTCGTCATACTATAACACTGGTGGGCGAAAGGAGAAAAAGACCAGCTCGGAAAGCCAGGCGCGCGAGGTTCAAGAACTCAGGGCACAGGTGGCGTGGATTCCGGAGATTGTCCAAGAGCAAGTGGAACAACAACTCGGAAGGACGATCACCGCCATTGTGCCTACCTTGATCCAGGGGATTAGTGCGTGGATTGCGGGCGACCAACAGGGGCCGCCCCCGATTCCTAGCTTCACGGCCAGCAACTCGTAGAACGCGATGGCGGGGCCATTCGTGTCTCCGACGCCGGCATGGGAGCTTAATGCACCCGGGTGTACGCCGGCCGGCACCTCTGCAGCAAACGGCCCCTCCATCAACTGCACGCTCACCGTTGGCGGTGCCTCGACATTAGCCGAGCTCGACGCCATCATCACAGTAACTAATTAAGCCTCTCTCGGCCGAGGACTTCATCTCCTTGCCTTTGACTGGGCATCCCTGACGCCCTACATGTTTTCGCAGGGCACCGCCGATGTTCCGTGCACTCTCCTGCACTTCGTGAACAACGAGTTGGTCGATGTTGCCAAGGGAAAAATCGTTCAACCGGGCAACCCCTTGTACCACGGTACATAGATGCCACCCAACTTGTTTAGGGTTCAACTGGTTCGGGTGCTGCCAGGCTGCGACGAGTTGTTACCTCCGATTCGACCTGTCGGGGCCGACGATGATGACGTGATGACCCTCAGCGCCTGCCTGAGCTGGCCCCTACTTTGGCCGAAGAGCCAGATTTGTTTGGGGGCGGGGGACACCACCCCAAAGACAACACCGCCAGTCGTGCCGGCGCCAAGTCGGCCCCATGGCAAGACCGCCGCAACGGTGCCGGACATCCCTATGCCACTGGATACAAACATGCATATGGCACAGGATCAGAACGACGACGACGACGATACATTTGCCAACGTCGATTAGTACTTTGCCGATCATGGGTACGGTGGCGACTTCATGGGGCCTCCTTCTCAAGAACCCAACCCAACAAAAGACGTGTGCGATCTAGCTAGTACCACGGAGAAGCCAAGTTGCAACAGGCGTCGTCTGCAGTTCAGCTCTCAGGAGACGCCTCCAGCTGCCGACTTCACCGAGCCTCAGATAGGTGAGGTGCGAAATATTATCAGCCCCAACACACTCAAGAAGGCGGTCTGTAAGCAGAACTCGGTACCATTACAGGAGAAGAAGAAGGCACGCAAAAGAAAGACTAACAAGGGTGCGGGCCAGCCGGCACCGAGTACGATCCGTGCTCAGGACGGGCCACCTTCACCTGAGGATTTAATGAGGAGGCTGCATGTGGCGGGTAGGCCAATGCTACCGAGAAATATGCTCGATGCTGCAACCGGTGCTATGCGGAGTCTGCATGACAGTGTTCTTTCTTTGGAGAAGCGGCGTCTCAGAGAGAAGGATGTGGCATACCCGGTTTTCGCGGCCAAGGTGCCAGAGGGCAAGGGCTTTGTGGATAACTCCATCGGGGGTACGATCATCCTACGGTTTGATGATATCCACGCTATGTTGAACCTTCATCCGCTGCACTACACCTTCGTTCGGCTATTTTCGCTGAGTATGGAGATGCGGATCATTCGCGACAAGACCCCGGACATCGTGATAGTCGACCCCTTCTACATGCATGCCAAGATCTTGGGCAGCGCTGGGGACCGGCAAGTCGCGAGTTCTTACCTCGAAGGCGTCATTCTGGCAAACCAAGATAAGGATAACTTCCTCGTGCCTTACTTTCCTGAGTAAGTCCTCCCCTCAACCGCCCCGTAACATATGAATTCTTAGATTTCGATCGTTTTTCTTTTAACATTCCGTGTTTTCTGCAGTGACACACATTGCACGCTCATCCTCCTAAGCCCCAAATATTCCATGGCCACGTATTTCGACCCGGACCATCATTCGAACATAGACTACACAAATGTCAAGAAGGTTCTTGATGATGCTCTCCCCGGCTACGCCAGATCTGGAGGCACCTTCACCAGGCCTATTCGTAAGTACGACAAGCACGTGTTCTCCCACAATACGACATTCTGCTGCGTCAAGCAGCCGCCTGGCGGTCAGACGGGTGCCTACTACGCCATCCATCACATGCGGGCGATCGTACGGGACCATCATCAACTTCTGCTACCGAGTAAACTCAAAGATTGGGCCACGAGCGTGTCGGCAATCCAGGACGCGGACATCAGACAAGAATTCTTTCGCATCCAGTCGGAGTTTGCGGAAATCATCTATCAAGATGTCCTTCATACCTCGGGGCAGTTCTACCTCAGAAATCAACCGTCCAACAGTGACATCGACACAATGCTACAAATGCAGGCTGACAACGACCGTTATTTCATGACTCCCACGATAGACGGCGGCTTCATCCACGCTCCGGTCCCTTGAGTCGAGTCGAAAGCAGTGATGCTGTGTCTAGTTCTGAAACATCGATTGGCTCATGTTGTAATTAAACTTTAATGAACTTGTAGTATGTCTCTTTGGTTTCGAGAGTCGTTCAACTTAGATGTAATCGATGCTATTAATGTCTTGCTTTTCTCTTCCGATCGTTCTGTTGCATACTTATATATTGCTTATGTATTGTCTGTGAATTGGTACTAACGTTTCGTTTGGCTAGTGCATAGCGATGCCGTCGTATGTCATGTACAAGGGTAAGGTTCCCGGAGTCGGAGACAGGTTCACCGATTCAGCGGTAACAGTTACAAAGGGTACACCACTAGGGCCGAGGCCGAATCTAGATATGCCCGCTATATAGCGGGAGAGGGGAGGGAGCGTTGGAGGAACCAGATGAAGACGAGTTTCATCGTGATGATGCTCATCGTGATGACCGCAGCTCTCTTCTATGTGATGGTAGTTTAGATGATCGATATCGACTTGTAATGTGAAGACAAACTCGCTACTCGCGGTCTCGAGACTTGTAATATAATGTTCTATATTTGTTCAGTCTTTTCAATTCGGAGACTAATATGATGAATTGTATTCGGAGACTAATATGATGAATTGTATTTAGAGACTAATCTTCTATTGTACTCGATGAATCTGTTGTTGATGTGTGCTGTCTATATTTTGTCCAATTATACATTTTGTAACCTGTGCAAAAACAGAAAAATAAAAAATAAAAAAAACCTAATATTCATACTAATGGCGCATCACATCATAGTGCACCATTAGTATGCCAAAGGATACTAATGGCGCATCATTAAATAGTGCGCCATTAGTATGTCGAAGTTACTAATGGCGCATCTTGTTGTTGTGCGCCATTAGTATGCCAAAGCACCTGGGTATACATGGCCCCCTGGGAGGCATACTAATGGCGCACTGTTGTATATACTAATGGCGCATCTGAGGTGCGCCATTAGTATACCAGATACTAATGGCGCACCTGTGGTGCGCCATTAGTAAAATATACTAATGGCGTGGCACTAATGGCGCACCACTAATGCGCCATTAATGGACAAATTAGATGCGCCATTAGTAGGCCTTTTCCTAGTAGTGTATGCTTCATGAGCTAGCATGAAGAAATGCTTTCAAAGTTTCCAACACTAGCTTAATGTTCAACATGAATCATGGATAAGATGAAAATATTGTCGATGGGCTCGACAACAGGTCATCCAGATTTCCGTAAAGATGGAATTCCATAATTATGTGAACAAGGTGATAGCATTGGTCAGACCCAAAAGATATAACGGTGTATGCTCGAGGAAACAACCACGAGTAAGACAACATTATGAACATCGTTAATTCTCATTTGACTTGATGATAGCCCACACTCAAATCAAGGTTCGGACAAGACGATAGATTCAACAACCGATCCCGAGGAACAATCGATGAAAATATCATCTTTCTTCAACACACACACACAAGGATATCCCTCTGGAATGAACTGAGCCGGACAAGCTTTCATTTTCCAACTCTCCAAGTTGTTGTTCGGCTTAACCAACTAGCTCAGGGTATCCAACACAGATTCTTGGAGAAGGGGTGGTTTACAAGAAACCAACTTGATCACGAGCTCAACATAACAGTCAGGGGGCAACCTGGTGATACTTCGGAGGAAATATTCAGAAAATCACGAACCACCGATATGTTTCTAAGCTCGGGAACAATCTTGCTTTTCAGAGCAAGACGATATGATCAAGAGAGCGAGGGACTGACACAATCCTAACTCATTGATCGAAGAGTGCACCAGGAAAAATGGACTAGGTAGCACGATCAATCTTAGGATGATGATTCAATAACCAACACGCTAAGAAAGAAATTATTGTCCATTAGCTACCTAGCAACTAGTTGCTAGGAGTATTGATTTCACACATCATGGTTCACTTGCCGGCATTCCGGTTGCGACAACACGGGACCGAGGAATGAAAAATGATGGTAAGAAGTATCATTGCGTCAAGAATTCATGAGATAGGGTGCAATTCTCATGACAATCCTGACATAAAGGGAGTGATACTCCAGGGTAGAACAGAGCAAAAGCTGGATTGGCATTTGATCTGCAGAACACAAGTACTTTGACCCAATCCTGGATATGGATGAGGTACCGGAGTTTGTTTCTCCTAATCATTCTGAAATAGAATGGCTTAACAGACCACGAGAATAATAAACATTGATAACACGGATGCACAATTACTCCTAACTATCAATTGATAGACGATGGTCGGAATATAAATGAAGAGGGACAACTCAAGAGGACATATATCTTTCGGAGTTGTGGATGCATAGATTAATATGTCAAACCAAGTTCAACAGGTTTCTTCCAGATAATCCATGCAGAATGGTAGAACTGGCAGAATCACAATTATGAATGGAGAACTCCTCAAGAGTACTCTGATTGTGATATTTTGGTTCAAAGAACTTCTGCCTTAATGGTTCATGGTATTTGGAAGAAGGAAATACCACGGACCTCGAGGACTGTCGCAAGGTTACTAATATCCTAAATGAACGAGCAAACACTATCAACAGGAGGTGACTAGAGTGAATCTCGGGTTCAAACCCAGGAATAGAATACCTACTAACTAAATGGCATCATGGAATGCTTTCGAGAATGATGGCCAGAATCATCACACTAGGAACACAAGACATGGCTAGATTCACTAGGTGATCCTCTAAGACACCTAGGGTCATAATACTAGCTCCAACCTATATGTCGAGGCAACAGAGTGCCTCAACTCACCGATTAGTATGGTTAATCTGGCCCAAAAGGATATCAGGAATAGGAAGAAGCGATTTGCAAATGCATCAGACTATTTAGAAACCTGGGATGACTCGGACAGCATAACGGCTGTAAATGCTCAAAATGATTTGAGACATCTTGCAAAATGGTGGCATAACCACTTAACATCACAATATCAAAGTTCTGAGATGAACTGCCAACACACATAAGTAGTAGGAACGGAACTGAGGCTTGAAACTATCAATTCTATAAGTCTATGGATTAGAAAGATGTCATCCTGATAGATAGATGAGAAGGCCGAGTTCTTAATCCCCGTAAAAAAGAAGAGGTTGAGTCAGATCAGAAGGGCATAGGGTAAAGGAGTAAAATGAGCCTAGCGTTCCCTCCCACAGTCAATTCCCTTATATAACTAAAGCATTTCTAGACTCAACTTCGACCAGTTTGGCATGGTAATCCTACATGCAGTCAGGCTCTGATACCAACGCTATCAGGACCCGATTCCAAGTCACATCGATCTAGCCGATAACACTTCATATCACTTTGCGGCCTCACACACGGTTTTCCCACGGGTGTCGCCTTACCATGGCCCGGGACCGCTTGCGCCTTTTGGCTCACGTATATGATAGTGTCGCTAGCATCCATATGATAGGGAACCCGGGCCGACATGGCTAGTCATGAACCCAAAGCGGCACCAACCTATGGGGACAAGCATACATGGATCACATCGAGCATGTCGGTCAGCAGCGTGTGAATCCGGGCTGTAGCACTGGACTAATCAGGACTCTTGGAACCCGGGCTGTAGTAGGCTAGGCAGGACTCCGGATGTCACCGCGTGACATTTCCCCGAAGGGACAGACATAGGAACGAAGTGAAACACATGCCGGCCAGTCAAGTGTCTTGAGCAATAGTGCTGGGCTAACAGGACTCCGGTGAACCGGGCTGTAGAGGACTACTATGGCTCATGGAAGCACTAGACTACATTTCCCATAAGAGAGGCTGCCAAGGATAAACAACTAGATTGTCGGATCCCACACGTACCAAGCATTTCAACCATACACAAAATATGCTCGATATGTGTAAATACAACATGGCATCACAACATAACTTTACAACTCAAGTATTTATTCATTAGGCTCCGAGGAGCGAGATATTACAAACATGGGTCTCATGACCCAACAATCATAGCATACAAATCAAAGCACATGCGGAAGCTTAACATGTCTGGGGACAGACATCTACAAATGTAAAGGGCTGAGAAGCCTGACTATCTACCAGATCCTGCTGAGGGCACAAGATCGTAGCTGAGGTATCAAGCTAAATGTCGAAATCCACACGAAACTACTAGCAAGACTGAAGTCTCTCTGCAAAACATAAATTAAGCAAACGTGAGTACAAAAGTACTCAGCAAGACTTACATCAGAACTAGCTACATATGCATCGGTATCAACAAAGGGGTAGTGGAGTTTAACTACAGCAAGCTAGCTTTGACTCAGTGGCTAACCTGAACTACGACAGCAAGCAACTCTTTGAGGTGGAGCACACGAGTCGACATATTCACCATATCAATACACCACTATGGATCCTCTCCCGTCTCCCTACGAGAACGCCATCCATAACACTCACGCTTATCTTGTGCATTTTAGAGTATCCACTTTCACTTGTCTATGAACTGTTATAGGCAACCCAGAAGTCCGTTACCGCGGAGACGGCTACTCGAATAGATGATGTTAACCCTGCAGGGGTGTACTTCTTCACACACGCTCTCACCACTTACCGTCGTTTACATGACATGTACTCGGCAACCTTCAAGTGGAAGCCCAACAAGGGTGTCGGCCACGGCCTACCTAAACACTCAAGTCTCTAGTCCAGGTTTATCGCCTATCCAGGTTCCATCCAAAGGGAGTCCGGCCGAGGTTTCCACATACGGCCCCGGACGATGTGTACAGGGTTCCGAGACACCAAACGGGCGCCCGGCATGCCCGGCCACGGTGTATCTACCGCATCATAGCCCACCCCTAGGGTCAGCGCTACGCACGGCCGCCAACACATATCCTATAAACACCAGAAACTAGTTGCAACTCCTGGACAGAGGACAAGGGTGATCAAGAATGCGAGAGGGTCCATTGGTTTCGGGCCCAATGCGTGCTAGTAACTGTTTAATGGATCACAAACACAGAACTCAGTTCCTGAGGACGGCTTCAATGAGACAACCCACCATGTACTCCTACATGGCCTCTCACCGCTACCTTTACCAAATCGTGTTCACACACTTAGCTCTCAACAGTAGGACATGTTTACACACCTCTGATTCATCCCCGATGAATCAGACCTGACTCAACTCTAAGAAGTAGCAGGCATGACAAACAAACATGAATGAGTAGGCACATCAGGGCTCAAACAACTCCTACTCATGCTAGTGGGTTTCATCTATTTACTGTGGCAATGACAGGTGATGCAGAGGAAAGGGGTTCAAC
The DNA here is from genome assembly GCF_018294505.1 of Triticum aestivum. Classification (NCBI taxonomy): domain Eukaryota; kingdom Viridiplantae; phylum Streptophyta; class Magnoliopsida; order Poales; family Poaceae; genus Triticum; species Triticum aestivum. Next base: position 604,697,254 of record NC_057812.1, read on the forward strand.
TACCGCAGCATGTAACAGTTGAATCGTTGTTGTCCTAATGCAGTAAAAGAGAGCAGGAGCGAGAGAGTGGGATTGTATTGGAATGAACAAGGGGGTTTTGCTTGCCTGGCACTCCTAAAGATAATAAAGTTGTTCATCGGTGTCATCGATCTCATCGTTGAAACCAAGTCTATCGAGAGGGGACAAATACCAGCAACAGAGAAAGAAACACAATCAATGCAATGCACAATATGATGCATGATCATGACATGTCAATATGCTGTGGTTTGAGCTAATGCAACGAGCAACATGTTAAATGGAGTTGGTTTGAACCCTAGGTTCAAATTCAAACTCCATATGTGAGAGTTTAAATTCCATTTATATGAATTGTCCTAAACAGCAGCCATAAGTTGTTCTAACATGCATGAAAATGCCATAAACAGATTCCTTGAATTTTTCTGATAATTTTTCATATATAATTTATTTCATTCTGAGCTATGGTTGATTTTATATGATTTTTAGAAGTTAATAACATTTTTTGGAATTTCCTGAATAGAAATAAATCCAGAAATTACATTATTGCATCAGCATTACGTCATGCTGACCTTAGCAAGTCAACATGCCAGGTCCAGGTCAAACCTGACTAGTGGGTCCCACTGGTCAGTCTCACAGAGCTGGGTTGGGTGGATGACAAGTGGGACCGGTCAACGTTGACTTGACCAAAGTCAAAGGTGACACGTGGGGTCCACAGGGTTAGCACTAATCTAAACAGGTAATTTACACTAACCTAATCTCTTTTAGTTAGGTGGTTAGTTGGGCGGTGGGGCCCGGTTGTCATTGACTCCAGGGCGTAATCAGTAGGGTGCTTAGGCCCTAATGATGGTGCCATGTCAGCGGCCGCCGGGGTTAGTCGCCGGTGACCAAACAAAGCGGCGGAGGCGCTCAGAATAGCGTCACGGGCGTCGGATGGGCGCGTGGCTTGGTCCTACGGCCAGCTGGAGGAGTGTCGCGTCCAACGGTGCAGGTGGTTGAGCGCGCGGTGGCCGGGAATGACGTCGGCGAGCGTTTGGGCGGCGGCCGGAGCTCGGGCGTCGGTCGTTTTGCTGCTGCGACGTGCTAGCGGGTGAACAGAGGCACTAGTGAGGCACTGCGGAGTGCGGGGAGTGCATTAGGTACTAGCGGTGACCAAAGGGTCACCGGAGTGACGTCGGCGTCGAGCTCGTGCGGCGGAGCGGCTCGGCTCCGGTAGAGGAGGCGGCTAGAGGGTGCGTACGAGCGCGGGGAGCAGGGGAGAAGATGGCGGAGCTCACTGCGGGGTCGGAGACGGTCTCGGCGAGCTCGGGGAGGCGGAGACGGCGGCAATTCGACGGCGGCGAGCCTCGGTGGCCGAGGAGGGGAAAAGCGGCGGGTGGTGCTTCGGGGCCCTTCTGGTAGCTTGGCTCGGTGAGAAGGTAGGGAACGAGGTGGCGGAGCTCGGGGATAGCTCGGGGAGGCTCGGGGAACACGATGGACGCGGTGACGGCAAGCGGCGGCGACGGTCTCGCTCGGCTGTGCGCGTGAGAGAGAGCAGAGGAGGGGGAGGGGGTCCAGAGCGAGAGGGGAGAGACGCAGGGGGTCGAGGGCGTCTCCGTTGAGCATTCAGAAGAGCCGGGGCGTCGTGGTGGAAGCAGGGGCTGGCCAGGGCGGCGTCGGCGCGCTCCAACGACCTGCTTCGTGCGTTGGCGCGGGGAAGAAGACGCCCGTGCCCCTGGTGGGCTGGCTGGGCCAGCTGGGCCGCCAGGTGGGCGCCAGGTAAGGAAACTCTCTCTCTCTATCCTTCTATTAGTTTTCTGTTTTCTATTTATTTGATATTTTAGTAATTAGTAATAATACTAACTCATTTCCATAAATCCTGGGATTTATTTTGGGCTCTATTTGAAATATTTACGACTGCCCAAAATTGTTTCTAGGATTTTTCGAGCATTTAAAATATTTATATTGATTAAATGCCCAAATTCAAATACCTAGGGATTTAATTCAAAGCCCAAATGTGTCCACTAAAAATGCAAATCATCTTGGGTAGATGCTTCCACCTTAAACCAGAGATGAAGAACATTTTTAAAAGGCATTTTGAGTCCATTGAAAATATTCTTATTTGAAACTATTTGAATTGCATTTGTGCTAGGGCTTGATCATCCCCATTTCAGAGTTTCATAAAACTTAAACATGATGACATGATGATCATGCAAGCTCAAGCAAAGGCTAAGGCTAGGGCTGTGACATGCGTGGACCGATTGATCCAGACCGGGAACAGATCGCCAATGGGGTTGACCGTGTTGGTCTCCCAGCGAGAGAGTTGCGTCTCCTGTCCGTCGGGGCGGTTGACTGGGAGATCACCCGTCAGCTCCCGCTAGGACCAGCAAGACCGTAGCATGCAGATCCTGATTCACCTGCAAGCTTCACAATGAAAATCAATTCACAACAGGTGGTTTGACTCCTGAAAATATATTCACAAAAGAAAATTGCACTAATGTAACACCAAAATCAAATCCGCTTCAACTCCCAAGACCAAAATTCAGAAGGCACTGGAATTAACAGTTCCAGAAATCCGTAAAAGGCTGCATCACTCTACCATGCCATGGCTCATGAACACAAAGTTGTTTGGATTGGAGGTGGGCTTGCCAAGCTAAAATGCAGTCTGGGAGATGAGAGCAATGCATCTCAGAGAAAGAAGTACAAGAGCCTCATGTATGCAAGAGTGGTCTCCTTACATTGGGCAAAGAGAATGCATGTGTCATCAAAACTCAAGCAATGGCTAATGATTCCACCAAAAAACATATTTAGTTTGCAACAAACTGTAGCTGTGTGCAGATATTATGCTGGTGGTTGCTGGGCCGATCGTTGTCCAGCTTTGCTCTTGTTCCTAGTTGTTGTGTCAGGCAACATACAACATAGCCTTCTCTGCATATTCCTCAAGCTCCTACTCCTTGAATAACCAACAATTAGCATTGTTTTATGTACTGATTAAAGAAAATCATTGTTTCGAAGATTTATCTACAATTTTAAGCTACTTAATAATGACACTGGTCTGCACAATATCTAGATTTAGAGAGCAATGCGAACCCTGTTACAAAATTCAGATCGGTTTCAGACTGCACCAACCCTAAAATAGTTGTTTCTGAAGATTTACCTTCAAGTTTAAGGTAAGTAAGGACACTGACCTGCAAAATGTATATATATAGATCGAGACGGCAAAGCCTCAAATACAAAATTCAGCTGGGGCCCGTCATGGCGCACCGCCGCCAGTTTCATCCCTTACTCACGGCTTCCTACCTCACTGCACCATGCTGTTGACAACGACGTCGTTGCCTCCTGCTCTCTTTTGCAAAGCGCCACCAATGAATAGATAACAAAGCAGATTGACCTCTCAAATCGAAGAAGGGTAGCAAATTATATCAATCAATGGATGGATCTGATTTTCATTGCACAAATCAAATAGATCTTGGCTATAAATTCTGAAAAATCACACAAAATTGTCCGTTAAATATAGCTAAAAAATCCCTTCGTTCTGAGATCCTCTCCTTTTACGCTAGAAAATTTTCTCTTCTATTTTCTGTCAAATCTGTCGCTCCTTATCCATGCACAACAAAACAACAGCGAGATGCAGGCGAGGGCGACGGCGTCTTCATGGATGCAGGGAGGTGCGGCTAGGGGGAGGAGGTGCGGGGTAGGGAGAGTGGCGGCTGGGCAACCCCCATCGTGCAGCGGGAAGGAGAGGAATCCGAAAATCAAACCTGGAGCCAACGCCGGACCAGCAGGAGGAAGCCACGTCGTCCCTACTCTGCCTTCTCTTCTCACCATCTCACCTCCTCTTTCCCTCCTCTCTTCTTCCCAGGAGACGGAGCAGCCATGGCCATGGAGCATCTCCACCGCATTGGATCCCGACTTGAGCCACCTCGCCCCGACGTCCGCCACTTCCCCACCGTTCCCCGAGCCCTGCCGCCGTCGTCCTGCATCTTGATCGGATCGGGAGCGCCGCCGCTTGATTTGATGCGTGCACGAGGGTTTGACGAAAAAATATCGAACCGTTTTTGTTCACTTACCGAAGACTACAGGTTAAATTAGCCAAAATATAGGACTTTTAGTACCACCTCGAATCTGTTTTAAAATTCAAACTGAAAGCGTAAATTCACGGGAGGAAGTGTATTGTGACGGTGAACCCACGGAGTCGATTCGTGCTTTATTATTAGGGATAGATTCTTTGAGTAGATTCATTCCATGCCTTATATTGCTATGATATGATCCTAGAGCATGTTGTTATCTTGCTCTAAACATTGCTTCCTGATGTTAATTCCTAACATGTTAGTATTTTCACTAAGTCTGTGATGTTGTTATCTTTTGCACTTTTGCCATGCTTGTTTGAACCTGCTCTTGTGTGATTTAGCCATAGCTCAGTTTTCATATTTTTGTCAAGCATCTTGAGTAGATCACATCCATGTGCTTTGTTGCTATGTCGGAGTGCAGTAGCTTCCTTTCTTCTTGCATTTTAGATGGCATCATGCTGTTAATCGCAGAATTGTGCTATTATTGTTTTGCTTGCCATTTGCAAACCGTGCATCCGATTTCGGTGATCTTTATATCGATTTTGACCGAAATCAACTCATTTTTCCAGCGGCGCACTTGGTTTGCCAAGTTGAGGCCTGGTTCAATCTTTCCCTTCCGAAGCACGCATATGCATTGCATATCACATCCCGCATACCATGCCATATTTTGCATCATGTTGCTTGCGCATTGCACCGTAGTTGATTGTGTTTTCCCTTGGCTTGTGTTCTTGCCTTGGGTAGAGCCGGGAGACGAGTATGTGATCGACGAACCTGTTGAGTATGCTTACGAGGATCAAGCTTACGTCAACTCGGAGAACTTGGCAGGCAAGATGACCATACCCTTGAAATCACTTCTATCTTTGCTGGCTAGTTGCTCGCTCTATTGCTATGCCACGATACCTACCACTTGCTATATCATGTCTCCCATATAAGCCATGTCAAGCCTCTAACCCACCTTATCCTAGCAAACCGTTGTTTGTCTATGTTACCGCTTTGCTCAGCCTCTCTTATAGCGTTGTTAGTTGCAGGTGAAGATGGAGTTTGTTCCATGTTGGAACATGGATATTCGTTGGGATATCACAATATCTCTTATTTTAATTAATGCATCTATATACTTGGTAAAGGGTGGAAGGCTCGGCCTTATGCCTGGTGTTTTGTTCCACTCTTGCCGCCCTAGTTTCCGTCATACCGGTGTTATGTTCCTTGATTTTGCGTTCCTTACACGGCTGGGTTACAATGGGAACCCCTTGATAGTTCGCCTTGAATAAAAGTCCTCCAGCAAGGCCCAACCTTGGTTTTACATTTGCACTAACAAACTATCACCTTCCCTTGGGTTCTGCAGACTCAAGGGTCATCTTTATTTTAACCCCCCCGGACTAGTGCTTGTCTAAGTGTTGGTCCGAACTAGAGTCCTTTGCAGCGCCACCTCAGGGAAACTTGAGGGTTGGTTTTAGTTGTACGGAGCGCTCATCCAGTGTTGCCCTGAGAACGAGATATGTGCAGCTCCTATTAGGATGTCGGTGCATCGGGTGGCTTTGCTGGTCTTGTTTTACCCTTGTCGAAATGTCTTGTAACCGGGATTCCAAGTCTGATCGGGTCTTCCTGGGAGAAGGGATATCCTTCGTTGACCGTGAGAGCTTGTGATGGGCTAAGTTGGGACACCCTTGCAGGGTTTTGAACTTTCGAAAGCCATGCCCGCGATTATGCGCATATGGGAATTTGTTAATGTCCGGTTGTAAAGAACTTGACACTTAACTTAATTAAAATGCATCAACCGCGTATGTAGCCGTGATGGTCTCTTCTCGGCGAAGTCCGGGAAGTGAACACGGTTCTTGTGTTATGCTTGAACGTAAGTAGTTTCAGGATCACTTCTTGATCACTTCTAGTTTACGACCGTGCTTTGCTTCTTTTCTCGCTCTCATTTGCGTAAGTTAGCCACCATATATGCTAGTGCTGCTGCAGCTCCATCTTACTACACTACAGGAATCAGACAGTTTGCTGTCAGGCAAGTACAGACGGCAAAGGCTGAAATACAGACGGCAAAGACTTTGCCGTCACCTGGCTGACGGCAAAGTGCGACGGCAAAGGCATAGTCGGCGAAGAGTACTTTGCCGTCAGCTTTTTATCGGGCAGACGGCAAAGTCTTTGCCGTCAGCCAAACTCTGACTTTGCCATCAACCAAAAGACTAACAGACGGCAAAAAGCGTGTCTTTGCTCTCAGCGAAAATATGATCTTTGCCATCAACCGGACAAATGTATAGACGGCAAAGAAATTTTTTATATAAAAAAAAAGCTTCACACACAACAGGACTGCAACATCTGTCAATGGTACACTGTGCACGCATCAGCTAACAAAAAAACTAATTGCATCCTGACGTCGGACCAGAGCATCTCGCCTAGAAGATGTCGATCCAAATCGGACCAAGGCCGAGCTCGCCGGAGCAGAGCTGCTCGCTGCCCGCGCCAAGAGGGGCGCATCACGCTAGTTAGGATCGACGATCGCAGAGCTGCACGCGCGCGAGGGCCACGGCGCCAGCCGAACGAGTTCGCGGATTTTCACACGACGATGATGGCAGGTTCGCGGATCTTTGCGCGGCGACGATGGCAGAGCTGCACGCGGGCGAGGGCCATGGCGCCGGCCGGACGGACAAGGGGTGCTGAGTCCGGCAGCTCTGGAACGGGCGGTTGCGGCGCCAGACGGACGGCGAGGGTCGCGCAGTCCGGCCGCTTGGGGGCACTGGACGAGCGCACGGCGGCTCGAGGGTGTCGGACGGGCGAGCGGGCGTGCGCACGCCAGCGACGCGCGGCTGCTCGAGGTCGTCGGGCAGGCGAGGGCTGGTCAGCGGCACGTGGCAGATCGGGCTCGCCGGACGGACAGGCGGGCAGGCAGCGCGCGGCTGCTCAAGGGCGACGACCGCGCGGGCGCTGGCCAGCGGCGCGCGATAGCTCGGGGTCGCCGGACAGGCGGCCGGGCACTGGCCGGCGGCGGTCGACTGCTCGAGGAGGAGAGAGGAGGGTGCTGCCCATCGGTGACCTTCTGCTCGGGAGAAGGAGAGAGAGGATTGAGGGATTTCGGGGGAGAGATGGAGAGGAGACAGGCGCGTGGGGGTGGGGGCGCGTGCATGGGTGGGGTGTGTTCGTGGGTGGGTGGGGGGCATGTGTGTGTTTGACGGTTGCGGTGGGTGGGATGTGCGTTTTAGATTTTGCCACGTCAGCGATCCGCGTGATCGATCCGTGTGGTGTGTTTTTTCTTTGCCGTCTACCAAATAAAATACAGACGGCAGATAGCCTATTTTGTCGTCTGCCTTTTTTCTGCAGACAGCAAAGCCTATTTTGCCGTCTGTCTTTTTTCTACAGATGGCAAAGCCTATTTTGCTGTCAGTATATTTTAGCAGACGGCAAAATTAGCTTTTTGCTGTGTGTATTTTGTTTGGCACACGGCAAAGTCCATTTTGCCGTTAGTATTTCTTTGCCGTCTGCAGTTGACGGCAAAATTGGTCTTCGCCGTCATGCCCGACGAAAAAATGACGGCAAAGACAGCCACAGACGGCAAATTAGTTGATTCCTGTAGTGCTACCCTTTTCTTTCCCATAAGCTTAAATAGTCTTGATCGGGAGGGTGTGATATTGCTGAGTCCCCGTGACTCACAGATTACTTCCAAAATCAGTTGCACGTGCCGATGATAACCGTGCAGGTGACGCAACCGAGCTCAAGGAGGAGCTCAATGAAGATCGTGTTCGTTATGTTGTTTCGTTTCCAGTTGATCAGTAGTGGAGCCCAGTCTGGGCGATCGGGGATCTTTTGCATTAGGGGTACTTCTTCTTTTATTTTGGTTCTGTAGCCGGACCTTGTTTGTATTCTGGATGATGTTATGATGTATTTATGTATTGTGTGCAGTGGCGATTGTAAGCCAACTCTGTATCCCTTTCTTATTTAGTACATGGGATGTGTAAAGATTACCCCTCTTGCAACATGCCTACTGTGCGGTTATGCCTCTAAGTGCTCCGACACGTGGGAGACATAGCCGCATCGTGGGTGTTACAGGTATCGTGTGAGATCAAGTCTATGTGCGGCTCCACCGTCGTGGAATCTGTGGCCACCATGATGGGGTCGATCCTCCCGTCCTTGGAGGGCACAGACTGCTCTGGATCTACGGCCAGAGCAGTTACGGGAGTTGTCTCCTGGGTGCAGTCCGATGAAAAATTTAGGCCATGTCTCTCGGGGTGACTAGGAGTGGTAGCCGCGGTCTCGAATCCGGCGAAGATCAAGTCTCCACAGATGTCCGCAACGTAGTTCAAGCTCCCAAATTTCACCTGATGGCCAGGGGTGTAGCTTTCGATCTGCTCTAGATGGCCAAACAAATTGGCCCGCAGTGCGAAGCCGCCAGACACAAAGATTTGTTCGAGGAGGAAAGTTTCTCCTTGGCCATCAAACCTTTTGTCGATAGGACAGTGGAACTCTCAACGAAAGCACCAATGTCGGTATCAAAACTGGCGGATCTCGGGTACGGGGTCCTGAACTGTGCATTTAAGGTCGATGGTAATAGGAGACAGGGGACACAATGTTTTACCCAGGTTCGGGCCCTCTCTATGGAGGTAATACCCTACGTCCTGCTTGATTGATCTTGATGAATATGAGTATTACAAGAGTGGGTCTACCACGAGATCATAATTGCTAAACCCTAGAGGTCTAGCTTGTATGGCTATGATGATGTCTCTCCTCCGGAATAAGTCCTCCGGTTTATAGACACTGGGAGGATCTAGGGTTACACAACGTCGGTTACAAAGGAATCTACATATTTGGTCGCTAAGCTTGCCCTCCATGCCAAGGAGAGTCTCATCCGAACACGGGTGCAGTCTTCGGTCTTCGTGTCTTCACAGCCCATCTGTCCGGCCCATGGCAAACATGTCGGACGCCCGAGGACCCCTTAGTCCAGGACTCCCTCATCCATGGTGGCCCTCACGGCACTTATGACCCGCTTTTGTGTGGGCGAAGATAGTTGGCTAGCCCGTAGCAATCATAATGCAAGCGAACCTGGCACCTCCGAAGCCAAGAATAGCAACGGCAACCACCAACACAATAGGCATAAGCATCGAAATAATGGTGACAATACCGATGACACGACGGTCAACGCCAAATTTAGTGGCTCCAAGATCGCTCAGCGGAAGAAGCCATATAAAAGAAACAATTCGGGCTCTTCCAGCCTGGACCACATACTCGATCGTCCATATCAGATCCACGGCACCCCTGATAAACCAGCCAATCATACCCACTGGTGTTGTTGGGTCTTCAAACAAGCCGACAAGTTAAATGCCGAAACAAGGAGAAGGGATCGCAAAGCGAGAATGACGACGAGGAGCCCTGTCCACCGAAAACAGGGGGATAGAAGAAGTCCCCCCCCAGGTTAAAATGGTGAACATGATATACGTCACCCACATCCCCAAGTGGGAGCGCAAACGTGCGCTCAGGGACGTCTATGCGATAGAGCCACTCGCCCCAAAATTCAACCCATGGTCGTCCTGCCCGACCACTTTCGATCGTAGGGACCATCTGACCAGTATCCGTCACGGCGGTTCGGGCGCACTGGTACTTGACCCAATTATTGATGGATTCCACCTCACGCAAGTCCTCATGGACGGCGGCAGTAGCCTCAACCTACTCTATCAGGATACAGTCCACAAAATGGGCATCGATCCATCAAGGATCAAGCCCACGGAAACTACCTTTAAAGGAGTAATACCGGGTGTAGAGGCCCACTACACGGGTTCAATCACATTGGAAGTTGTCTTCGGATCCCCGGACAACTTCCAAAGCGAAGAATTGATCATAGACAACATCCCCTTCTGCAGTGGCTATCACGCACTGCTTGGATGAACTACATTTGCTCGATTCAATGCGGTGCTACACTATGCTTATCTCAAACTTAAGATGCCCGGAACACGTTGTGTCATAAAATTCAATGGAAACAAGGAGCGCTACCTCCGTCCTGAGGAGCACACCGCGGCTCTTGCAGCAGAAGTACAGAGCGGCCTTATCAAGCACAACCTCAATTCGGCGGCCAAGCTCCTGTACACTCTCAAACGAGTCCGGACTACTCTGCAGCTAGATAGTCCAGCCCGTTAGGAGCTCGAATGGCAATTTGGCCTCCGTCTCAGTCCCGACCAAATGGCGGCGTATGTACAATGCGTACATAACTACACACTCAAAATACCATGTGCATAGACGGAGGCGCAAGTTGATTGTGGTCCATCACACGGCTCTCACACAAAATTTTCCTTTTTCTTTTTACCATTTTTGGTCTCTTATCTACAGGCCCCTCTCGACGGCCTGATCATCGGTCCTTTTGAAGGATACATGTACCAAGGCGGCAAGTAGTACAGACATGTGGGGGAATTTCTAGATGTTCTTCTTGACGATCATTCTACTTGTTTTTAGGACCCGCGCGCAGTTCCCCTTTGGTCTTGGCATGTTAAATAGCCATGTTGCTTATTGCACTATTTGTACAAATACGCTTTGACGTATTAATTAAATTATAATGGAAACAGTTTGCGGCCCAACCTATGTGGCACTAGCTTACTACTTCATTTTATTTCGCTATTCTTTGACCCGTACACTTTGGTATGCTTTAATTCACCAGGGGATTTATTGTGCTCCATACTACGGCAACAAAGTTCGAACACTTTTTACAGTACAGTTCGACACCCCAAATTTTAGCATTATATGTATCGGCTCCGATTCATGTCTTTGGTCAATAGTTGGGTTGCTCGGCTCCTGTGCATGCCACCTTATGTTCCGTCTATCGGCTAGGGTAGTAAAGGGAGAACTACTGCAACTGTGTTTCTGGTTTATCTGAGCAAACACCTCAATAGAGAAAATCGAAAACTGACTGTCATGATAAGGAGAGAGCTGGTCAGCTATTCAGAAGTTACAAATATTTTGCGATTTTTTCCGCATTATGCGACGGATCGGCCTTTACCGATCAGGTGTATACAGCACCCTAGTCCGGATTTGATACTAACTAGGGGCTGCGCCTACTTTTCTATTGTCAAACTCCTATGGCTAAGTGAGGGTGATAATGCCACATAGCCTGATTGCCTGGTTCGTTGCGCTAAACACCTCCTTCAAGGACCAAACTCTTGGATAGATTCCATCCCGAACACCCCCGTACTACCTACGTGGGGGCTGAAGCTGAGGACTGGCCATCTCTCAATTTTAACAAAACGGCCGCACAGGAGGTAAAATTTTCAAACAACAAACATTATATTACATAACGGCTTTGTTTCATTGTCACAACCCTAGATTAGTCTTTGTTTGTCTTTGCTTGATTATCATGTCATCATGTTTAAATGCAAAGGAAATTTGAATTGGGGATGACCAAGCCCTAGCACTGAATCAATTCAAATAGGTTCAACTCAAAATATTTTCAATGAACCTAGAATGCCCTCCAAAAATGTTCATTATTTATGGAAAAGGGTGAAAACCTTAACCAGTGATGATTCAATTTCTTCTATGGCATTTGTGGTCTCTGAATTAATCCAATAAGTATTGCATTGGAGTTATAAATTCCTATAATTATATTTTAGCTCCAATAATTCTGAAACATTTTGTGGGTCTCCAGAATAATCCATCTAGCTCCCACAATATTTTTCAGAAGCAACAAAATTGATTGGTTTCAAAACCAAATTCAAAACACACATGCAAAATAGAAAAATAGAAACAGAAATGGAAAAGAGGGAACTAACCTAGCGGCCCACTGTTGTACCTGCTGGCCCAGCCCACCTGGCCCTCCTGCCAGTCATCTTCCTCCTCTACCAATAGGCAGAGGCAGGACAAAGCGCGCACGCGCCCGAGCACGCCACGCCTCCACCTGCTTGCATGCCTCCCCGCTAGCGCAACACTGCGAGCCCTCTCCGCGGTGCCGTCCGGATCGAACCCTCCCTCTCTTTCGTCCTCTCTCTCTCTCTTCCACCCCTCTGCACCGCCACGGCCTAACACTGGTATTGTCGCTGCTCATAGTTGTCGTAGCCACAGCCTCCCTCTCGCCTCCCCGATGTATCCAAGAGCTCCGCCGCCTCATCTATGCCGTCCTCACCAATCCACATGACAGGAAGGGCACCGAATCGCCGTCCCCGACCCGTCTTCCCCATCCACGGCTGTGGATGCCACCATCCAATTCGCCATCTCCACTGCCTCCCCGAGCCCACTGAGCTGCTCTATGACCTCCCCGTGAGCTCCTACCTTGAATACCACATTCCCCTGCCTCGTTTGCATCGTGTAGCCGTCGAATTCGACGGAGCCGTGAGCTTCCGCCTGCTGTCCATGGCGCCGCCACGGCCACGGCTGCTGCTACCCGCGTCTGAGCCCGTCAGCGCGCTCAGTGCACCCACAGGAGCATGTTGCACCCACCAGCTTCTCCTCTCGCGCATCGTAGCACCAAACCCGACCCCGTTCGAACTCCGGACGCCTCCACGAGCTCGTTTCCAGTGAGCTCGGTCCACCCCAGCTGCTGCTGCTAGCCCTGTTGGATGCGCGCGTGTCCCAGCACCACGTAGAGCCTCTCCACCGCTTGTTTCATTGTCGGAGGGCGAAACCCGAGCCCTCCGCCGTGCTCACTGTCACCGGCGACGAGACGCCGGCGTATTAGGCCCGGCTGACCAGGGGTTTGACTTCCCCTGGGTCAATGACATGTGGGCCCGGCCACTGATAGCTTTTAGTTTAGGATAAATTAGTGCTAAACACCCTGGTTAACTAAATGGGTCACTGACATGTGGGCCCAAGCTCTAATTAACCTAGGTTAGTGTTTAACCTAACACTAGATAACTTTGTTTGTTAGTTGTTACACTGACATGTGGGTTCCAGCCGTCAGGTTTGACCTGGGCTAGCATCTTTGACATGCTGACGTAGTGATGATGTCACTCTGACGCCACACAACATTTCTTGAAATTTAAATAAATCTAAATGATTTATTTATTTTCAGAAAATATCCTAAACTTCTAAAAAAATCATAGAAATTCAACCGTAACTCCAAATGAAATAATTTATATATGAAAAATTATCAGAAAATTGCAATATATCCATCTGTATCATTTACATGCATGTTGGAACAACTTACAGTTGCTGAATATGGCAAATCAAATGTTTGGCATTTAAATTATCACATATGGAGTTTGAATTTGAACCTTTGGTTCAAACCAACTTCATTTAAACTGTTGCTAGCTACATTAGCTCAAATCACAGCATATTGCCATGTCATGATCATGCATCATATTATTGCATTGCATTGATTGTGTTCCTTCTTTGTTTGCCAGTGTTGTTCCCCCACAATAGACGTTGTTCCGGCGATGTGATCGATGACACCGATGAAGAACTATACTATCTTTAGAAGTGCCAGGCAAGCAAAACCCCCTTGTTCATTCCGATACAATCCCACTCTCTCGCTTCTGCTCTCTTTTACTGCATTAGTACAACAACGCTTCAGCTATTACATGTTGTGGTAGTTGAACCCCTTTCCTCTGCATGACATGTCATTGCCACAGTAAATAGATGAAACCCACTAGCATGCGTAGGAGTTGTTTGAGCCCTGATGTGCCTACTCATTTCATGTTTATTGTCATTCTTGCTACGGCTTAGAATTCAGTCAGGTCTGATTCACTAGGGGATGAATTGGAATGTGGTGAACATGTCTTACTGTTGAGAGCTAAGTGTGTGAACACCATTTGGTAAAGGTAGCGGTGAGAGGCCATGTAGGAGTACATGGTGGGTTGTCTCATTTAAACCGTCCTCAAGAACCGTGTTCTGTGTTTGTGATCCATGAACATTAACTACCACACATTGGGTTCCGGTAACTCGACCCTTCTCGGCTTATTAATCGCCTTGATCTCTGTCCAGGAGTTGCAACTAGTTTCTGGTGTTTGTAGGATATGTGTTGGGGGCCGTGCATAGCGCTAACCCTAGGGGTGGGCTATGATGCGGTAGAGACACGAGGCACGGTGTACCGGGATGCCCGTTTGGTGCCTCGGGAACCCTGCTCTCATCGTTTGGGGCCGTGAGGGAAACCCTGGCCGGATCTCCTTGCGGATGGAACCTGAGTAGGCGCTAAACCTGGACTAGAGACTTGTGTGGTTAGTCAGGTCCTGGCCGACTCCCTCGCAAGGCTTCCGCTTTAAGCTTGCCGATATACATGACGTGTACGTGGTGGTAAGTGGCGAGAGTGTGTGTGAAGAAGTACACCCCTGCAGGGTTATAAATGATCTATTTGAATAGCCACGTCCGCGGTAAAGGACTTCTGGGTTGCCTATACAGTTCATAGACAAGTGAAAGTGGATACTCTAAAATATGCAAGATAAGCATGAGTGCTATGGATGACGTTCTCGTAGGGAGACTGGAGTGGATCCATAGTGGTGTATTGATTTGTGAATATGTGGACTCGTGTGCGCCACCTCAAAAGAGTTACTTGCAGTAGTAGTTCAGATTAGCCACCGAGTCAAAGCTGGCTTGCTGCAGTTAAACTCCACCATCTCTTTGTTGATAATGATGCATATGTAGTTAGTTCTAAGATAAGTCTTGTTGGGTACATTTGTACTCACGTTTGCTTAATTTATGTTTTTGCAGAGAGACTTCAGTCTTGCTAGTAGTTCTGTGTGGACTTCGACGTTTAGCTTGTTACCTCAGCTACAATCTTGTGCCCTCGGCAGGGTCTTGTAGATTGTCAGGCTTCTCAGCCTTTTCATTTGTAGTTGTCTGTACTCAGAAAAGTTAAGCTTCAACTTGTGCTTGTTGCTTGTATGATCTGTATGTTGGGTCATGAGACCCATGTTTGTAATACTTGGTTCCTCAAAGCCTAATGAATAAATACTTTGAGTCGTAGAGTTCTGTTGTGATGCCATGTTGTATTTACACATGTCGAGCATATTGTGTGTATGATTGAAATGCTTGGTATGTGTGGGATCCGACAATCTAGTTGTCTATCCTTGGTAGCCTCTCTTATGGGGAAAAGTAGTCTAGTGCTTCCACTGAGCCATGGTAGTCTGCTACAGCCCGGTTTACCGGTGTCTTGTTAGCCCAGTTACTACTGCTCCGGAACACTTAGACTGGCCACCATGTGTCCTTCTTCGATCATGTGTCCGTCCCTTTGGGGAAATGTCACGTGGTATCTTTCGGAGTCCTGTTAGCCTGCTACAGCCCGAATTCACTCGCTGGTGACCGACACGTTCGTTCCGGGGTCATGTATGCCTGTCCCTGTAAGTTAGTGCCACTTTGGGTTCACGACTAGTAATGTCGGCTCGGGTTCTCTGTCATATGGATGGTAACGACACTATCATATACGTGAGCCAAAAGGCACAAACGGTCTCGGGCCAGGTAAGGTGGCACCCGTGGGGATACCATGCATGAGGCTGCAAAGTGATATGATGTGTTACATGCTAGATCAATGTGGCTTAGGATCGACGTCCTAACAGCTTTGGTATCAGAGCCTGACTGCCTGTAGGATTACCAAGCCAAACTGGTCGAAGTCGTGTCTAGAAATGCTTTAGTTATGTAAGGGAATAGATTGTGGAAGGGAACATAAGGCTCTTTTTACTCCTTATACCTTATGCCCTTCTGATCCGAGTCATTCTATCTTTCCTACGGGGTTAAGGAACTAGGCTTTCTATTTTTTCGTCAGGATCACGTGTTACTAATCCATAGACTTATAGGAAACATGGATTCAAGTTTCGGTTCAACTCCTACTACTTCCATGTATTCATAGATGGCCACAGAACCTTGATATTGTGATGTTGAGCGGTTATGCCACCATTTTGTAGGATGTCTCAAATCTTTTTGAGCATTTACAGCCGTTATGTTGTCCGAGTCATCCCAGGTTTCTAAATAGTCTGATGGCCTTACAAATCATTCCTCCATGTTCCTGATTATCGTGGTTTTGTCATGGCAGATGTCCTCGTGAAAGGGCTTAGTCGTGGTGCCATCGCTATGGGTTAGCTTAAAGGGGTTAAAGCGGACAAGGGACGCAAAATTTTATACTGGTTCGCCCCCTCATGGTGAAGGTGAAAGCCTAATCTAGTTGTGATGGAATTGCTAGGGTTTTGATGACCAGGGAGCGAATCCCCTTTTCCTGGCTCTCGAGCTGTTGTCCGTTGTCCCTAAACCGTCGTCGGGTCGTCCCTTTATATACACAGGTTAACGCCTGGCGGTTTACAGAATCCCGAGGATGGTTCATAAATGTGCCTGGCTCAGTTTCTACCTTTCCTTGCCTTACAACATAAGTTACATATCATATGGTGGTTTACATCTATAGGCCCTAATCGTCTTTGGGCCCTGGGCCCTCATGTTAGATATCCTCCGTAAAGCGCCATCCCTTTTATCTTCATGGGCTTCAAACATGACTAACTCCTTGTGAACATAACCCAGCCCCTCATGGCCGGTTTATACTTAATAGTAATATCCCCAACATTAGGCCCCAGATTGATTTGAACGTGTTCATGTCAATCTTCAACACTTACAAAAATTCCTCCTTTTGCACCTTCGCATAGATCTTGTAAACCGCTGTGACGTCATCCTCCAGATTTGTAGTAAACCGCTGTGACGTCACCTATTAATTAAAGCCGAAGATACCCTTTATGAATGAGCATCCAACAATCGAGGTGACAACCTTGTTATATATACATTTTTTGGGCTCCTCGATTCCCGCGCATGTCGTTTATCTCTTTGCCTTATAAATAGGGCTGAGGATCCCTTTCTTTTTCCTCCTGTTGCCTCTTCATCTCTTCTTCCACCTCGCGACGCCTATACACCCGAGCACCGCCGCTGTCGTCGAGCTTCGCCTCTGCCTCACCATCGGTAGTTGCATCAACCTGATTGCACCAGAAAAACGCGGCGCACCTCCGCTGCTTCAACAACTTCGGTAAGTCTTTCCCTCTTTCCTCTGTAGATCCACTTAGGTTTCACACGGATTCATGGTGTTCTTCTCTTGTTCTTCATTAGTTCATACACAGGAGACCTCAACTATGATGCTTTCCGTGCGGTAGCTATAGCAGTCTTTATCATGGCTATCAAACCATGCCTTCTATGTATAAAAACCGATCTGGACTTTTGCGAACTGCTCCAAAACCAACTTTTTAGGTCTAAATCTTTTTCTTTTTCTGACATGTGGTAGATCCAAAATGCCAATGTGTACTTGTGAAACCTGTTTTTCCTCACTTAGTTATTTTTTTCCTCAGATCTGTACCTTCCTCATCTGCATAGGTGGTTTATCTTTTTAGAAGATAATCTGTCATATGCCATTAGTCCCCTTGTAAACCGCCCGTCACTTTATCATTTATAACAGCATCAGCCTCCGGTTTAACAATTTTGCATGCTTGCATTCCTTTTTCTTAACCTGTTGTGCTTTATGCTTTGTCAAACATGAATCGTAAACCGAGATTAATATTTTCTAGCTCTTCACTTGCAATGGCCAAACATTTTTATGCCCGTAATTGGGTCCCTTCCCGGGTTACTGAAGAACAACTAGATGGATGCATCAGAACTGGCGCTTTACCCAAGCGAAGTGAAATCTAGTGGCGAGTTCCCGGTCCAGAAAACTCTCCTACCCCAAGAGATGGCGAAGTAGTAGTGTTTGTTGATCACATGAGCCGTGGCTTTAAACCGCCGGGTCCAAGTTTTTCCGTGATGTGCTTGCCAATTTCCAGATCCATCCTCAAGACATTGGACCAAACTCTGTGTCCAATCTTTGCGACTTTCAAGTATTTTGTGAAGCATACCTGCAGGAGGAGCCAACTGCTGAGCTATTCTGGGACTTATTCTATTTGAACCGCCGTACTGAGTTTGTAGACGGGCCCAATACCGAACTGGGTGGCGTTTCAATTCAGAAGAGAAAAGATGTCAATTTCCCTCATGCCAAACTCCATAGCACTATTTTCGTTTCAAAAATTTAACGCCAAGGTTAAAATCCTCTGAGCAAACCAATGCCAGTATAGTTTCTTATCCAAAGATATCGGTGATAGAGTGCAAAACGCAATGCATAGCTGAATGGGGTGATGCAAAATCTGAACCATTCGTTTGCTTAACTCCAAAGCCGTTCTCACAACAAGATTGCCTAGAGAATAAAAAGTTTACCTTCAATTCAAGCATGTGTGATCAAATATTTAATTTGTTGTTGAGAAATAATTATATTAGAATTCTTGATCACCATGTTGAGCCATCTGTCCAGGGGCGAATGTATTGTAAGTTGCATGATTCGTCCAAGCATAATTTTGAGGATTGCAACATGTTTCGTCAAATAGTTAAATCAACCATTGATAAAGGACGATTGAAATTTGTTGAGACACCAAGTGATGACCAGTCTATTCCGATTGGTCCCGATGGCAGAAAGTTTTTGTATCGTCTACTTCAAGACGATCCATTTAAAGAGAAGGTAAAAACTGCATAATGAACATAATCTTCAGGGTGAAAATTCCATCGAAGCTACAATGGAGACGCCAAGGACTGGGGGGGTTCGCACACGAACACGTCACCGTGTACCTCCAACGCCGAGGGTGATGCACACGTTGAAGGAGACCCGTCCGGAAGCGTGGTACGCAAGCAATCCGGCGAGCGCTTTTGAGAACCCGAAACCCCACACGCCCGTGAGGGACCCCGTCAGGGCGCGCAGCGGCTATGGGCTTCCCTAGGTCGACCTGATCCCCCCTACGGCCTCGAGGTTCGCCGCCCTGCAACAAGAAGAACTAGGGTTGAGGAGAAAAGATAAAAGATAAAAATTGGTAGATGAATTGATCGATTGGGTGTTGTTGTTCAATCGGCCGTCACCTCTTGTCTATATAAGATCCGGATGGACTTCCCATACAAGAAAAGGACTTGCCTTGTCATCCAAATCATCAAAATCTGGCCAAATTAGGACTTCTCATGATTTCCGGCCCGGTTGTCCGGCTCTAGGTCCGGATGATCCGGCCTAGCACAGTTTTCTGACAACAGCTTACTATTTTGGTTTTAGAATCCACATACGACCTCGTATTTGGACGTTTTTTATATCCAAATCAACCGTCTCGACGAGACGCACAACTTTCATGTTGAACACTTGTCGATCTGAGGCCATCTTGGGGGTGCTTCGGTTCGTTTTCTAAAGTCTGCAGCAGAAAAACTTATCCGGACGTCCGGATTCATGTTCGGATTATCCGTGCTTTACCCGGATGATCTGGCTTCATGGGGCCCGAAATTTATGGTTCTATTGATTTACTCGGATGATAGCCCGGATGTTTGGGTCATTCATCCAGTCAAAGGCCGGATGGTCCGGATCCCGGCCCAGAAGATCCGGCCAAATACTGCTGCAGCCCACTGTTTTGCCTGTAACTTTTGCATACGATCTCGGATGCAGACGATTTTTATATCAAAATCGTCCGTTTCGACGAGATGAAGAACTTTGTAGTTGTAACATTTTCTATCCAAGGCCATCTTTGTTAGCCTTGATGCCATTTTATAATTTGGTGTCAATACGAACATCTCTAAGATTGTCATAACTTTTGCATCCGAGCTCCGTTTTGGACCATCTATATATTTATTCCCATCGACTTGAAGAGAGTCATCCAATGGTGACATGAAATCATGAATTTGACATCACCTCATTATAGCCTCAAGTTACTCTTTACGATCATGCCATTTTTGTGCGTCAACATATGCCCCCCTGTTTTTCGGCAAAGGTAGCATGCCGAAAAATAACTTGTACCTGTTGGTTCTAAGGATGAAGTCAACACTCCATCGACCACTTTGCATGTGCTTAGGGCGATAAATATATATCGGCCATTATTTGTTTGAACCCTTGATGCAAACTTGGGTGAAACCTTTTCACCTTCATTAACAATTCGATGATAAAGTTCCATAGATATGTATCTCAAGGCCATCCTATGAACCATATTGTTCACCCTTTTGTTAGGACTTTGCAGATAATCAACAATAAACTTTCTCCAATCCTCACTTTTACCTGCATAAAAAAATATTAGTGGCCGAAGCGGTGGACTTCGGTTCGGCCTTACCTATGTTGACGAGACTAACCATCGGCTATTGATAGAAATGCAACACACCATGATTAACATAGTAGCCAGATGCTTGCTGTGCGAACTTTTCCGAATTGTCATGTCTAGAAATATGAACAATTTTAAAGCAACCCTAGGTAAATTTTGCATCTAGACATACCTCAAGATAAACTATAAGTGATTCGTCAAAACATTGATAACTCTTGGATATTTTTTGTACTACTCACAATGAATCACCCAAAGCCTCAATATGTATAGCACCTATGGCAACCAAAATATCCAAACCGAATAAAATTTTATATTCGGATTTGATTATTGTGAAAAAATATTTTAAGCGGCATGAGGCTTGTTTTGGTCTCCAATTAAACTAAGGACGGTGCTAGGATACTACACGACCAAGCTTTGACATATTCTTAGGGCGATAGATAAATATCGGCCATTAACATGAGGTCCATGTAGACTTCACCCACAAAATTATGTATAGCCGAAATAAACAAATAAAATAGGAATAAAATTTTTCGGCCCCTTTGTATTAGCAACAATGTAACTAACCATATGTATAGTTATTTGGCAATACCCTCTCATGATATAGAAAATTAGGTTGCATCCATGGATCAAAATAAATCCATGGAGGGTAATTGATCATACCTAGGGATGAATTCCATGGCAAAGGCATCAACGGCATGGTTGAAGAAAATGGATGATGTGCTAACCGAAGATTTTGATGTTGTGATGCGCACCTTCGGCTTAATTGTTTGTTGCTTTCATTCTTTTCCTTTTTCACTTTTATTGTACTTGTTGCAATAGAAGCATGCACATCATTTTTGTCTAGATTGATCTTCTTGGGAACCCATGCCATGTTCTTCTTTCTCAGCTCTTGTGCACTAAGATTTTGTAATTTCTTCTTTTGCCAATATGATAAGCTGAGTGAGCATGTCGGCTGTGATTTTGTTTCAACCAATGGCAACTCGTTTTGGGCCTTGTTCACCCTCAACCTCTTTTCTTCAGATTTGGCACTCTGATTTTTATCAATTGATTGCTTCACTTCTTTGAATTTTGTAGCCAATGTCAACACTTTAATTGGCTCTTTGTTATTTGAGATCAAATCTGAAGTAGCACACTTATGACCGTCTCTTTTCACGCGGTAAACTTGCTTTACCACCTCTTTCTTCTTCCTTGAGCTCTAGACCGATTCATTATGATCGAAATAGTCTTTAACATGTGATTGTTCAAATGTTGATCTTCTCGGAGATGCATAATATTGGTGAGATGGTCTAAAATAAGATGGAGAATGTGTCCTTGTATCATACCTGCCCATGATGAATATCGATCTATATGAACATAGGGAGGCATCCACGACATTGGCATTGGCGGCCAAAAATAAGAATATGAATATGTTGCATTAAAATTATCACTTTGCCAATACTGATCCTCATATTTGCGCCTTGGGGTGATCTTGGTTTCTTTGCATGATTTGGCCGATAAGCATTCTTCTCTTCACTCTTCTTTTGATATTTATCCAATAGTTCAGTGAAGGTGATTTTTGATCTCTTACACTTGTGCGTATTTCGGCCTTTGTTTTCTTTTGGTTTTCTTTCATTGACCATTGGATTTGCCTGCTGCCCCCCAGTCCTTGGCGTCTTCATTGTAGATTCGATGGAATTTTTGCCCTCAAGATTATGTTCATTATGCTTTTCAACAAATTCTTTACTTGAAAACTCGATCCCATCACCTGTAGTTTTTACCTTCTCTTTAAATGGATCGGCTTGAAGCAGCCGATGCAAAAACTTTCTGCCATTGGGACCAATCGGAATAGACTGGTCATCTCTTGGTGTCTCAACAAATTTCAATCATCCTTTATCAATGGCCGATTTAACTATTTGACGAAACATATTGCCATCCTCAAAATTTTGTTTGAACGAATGATGCAACCTAAAATACATTCATCCTTGAATTGATGGCTTAACATGGTGATCAAGAATTCTTATGTAATTATTTTCCAGCAACAAATCAAATATTTGATCACACATGCTTGAATTGAAAGCAAACTTTTTAGTTTCTAGCCGATATTGTTGTGAGAACGGCTTTGGAGTTAAGCAAACGAATGGTTCAGATTTTGTATCACCCCATTTGGCTATGAATTTTATTTTGCATTCTCTTACCGATGTCATTGGATAAGAAACTATACTTGCATCGGTTTGCTCAGAAGATTTTAACCTTGGCTTTAAATTTCTGAAACGAAAATAGTTAGAACATACATGTCTCAATTGAGACCAAGTGTAAGCCAAGTAAGAAGTAAGCAAAGCTTCCCAATTAGATATGAACTTTGGATAAAGCAATGGGGAAAGCCTTGGCTGCAATAATTTTTCGCCATCGGTCTTTCTGAATTGTGTAATGTGTTGACCGATATGCTTTGTGAAAATCTGATTGCCAACAAATAAATTACCGTTCTTCATTGGTCTCTCAATATTTCTTATGAAGATTTTTCTAATATATGCATCAACAACTAAGTCATGACCAAATCTGAAAACAGGTAAATTAATTGCTAGACATACCTCTTCAAATATGTTGGGAGAGCGTGATGGTGGTGTGACTTGAATAATATCTTGCTCCGCCTTCGGATAGCTCCCCAACGCCTTGTCATCACCTTTTTCTTGATTTCGTGCATCATTAGTTTGAAGATATTTGTCCATCAAACTTTCTTCAGCTACTTGTTATTGTTCTTGAAGCTCGTCAATTTCTATGGCACGAAACTCGTAGGGCAAGAAGTAGGTTCCATTAACTTCAGAAAAATCAACTATGGCTGTCTTGCTATACTTTCCATGCCCTTTCTCAAAAATGTTTGCCTCTTTGGATTTGATGGATTCGGAATATATACTACTTGATTCGGCTTTTTCAACTGAAGCACTTTTAGTTTCCGAATCATCATTCTTTTCACCGGCTATATTAATTGGCAAGGCTTCTTTTCTTTGAGTTAATTCCCTATCAATTCTCTCGTGGCGAAGTACTTGCACCCTATCGCGCAAAGCTTTAATTCCCCTCTCAATTTCAGCCCGCTCTAGATTAGTTTGCCCCCCAATGCTTTTAGGATCTTTCGGCAATGAAGTGTTAGTGTTGCCGAAATTTTGCAATTGTCTAGGGGGTGTATAATATGCTGCGGTACTAGGTGGAGGTGTATGCACTTCTGTATAACCATATGCTCTCTCACCAATACTACCAATTGATGAAGTTTCATCTTCCTGCAAAACTCTAGCCTTTATTGCAACATAATCAAGAAACAACCCCTTTTCATATTGTTCAAGGCAAAGAGCATTAATTCTCTTGTTTTGTGCCAAGCTCTTTTTTAATGCAGTCACAATCGCTTTTGGAAGGGATTGCTCCGCAATACTTTTAGATTCTCTCGGCAATGATTCATGAGTGTTGCCGAAATTCTTGAACTGCATAGAGTATGCATTATATGCTACAGTATTTGATGATGGCACATGTGTTCCCGTAAAGTTTTCACTTATTCGGCTATGACCATGAAGATGCGGGGCCGAATTATGAATATGTATAGCTGCACACGGTGCTGAAAATTTACTAACATGAGGTGTAGCATATAATGGTTGAGAGTAACTGGCCGAATAGCTAGTAGTAGCATGGCTAATTCTCCCATCCATCGGCAAGGTTGGATTAACATATTGCAAATTAGTTGCCGATGAATAAAAAGGTGAAACACTTTCTTGTATGCTAATGGAAATTTTAAGAATAATCCATATTCCCTTTGTAGATTGCAGCAATGACGATCTCTTCGTAGCAAGAACGGGCTGGAGACCGTTCAAAGCTTCGATCCCCAGCGGAGTCGTCAAAAAGTATGTTCGCACACGAACACGTCACCGTGTACCTCCAACTCCGAGGGTGATGCACCGCAGCTCACGTCGAAGGAGACCTGTCCGAAAGCACGATACGCAAGCAATCCGACGGGCGCTTTTGAGGACCCGAAACCCCACACGCCCGGGAGGGACCCCGTCAGGGCGCGCAGCGGCTATGGGCTGCCCTAGGTCAACCTGATCGCCCCTAGGGCCTTGAGGTTCGCCACCCTGGAACAAGAAGAACAGACGAAAAACGAGGAAGAAGAAGAACTAGGGTTGAGGAGAAAAGATAAAAGATAAAAACTAGTAGATGAATTGATCGATTGGGTGTTGTTGTTCAATCGGACGTCACCTCTAGTCTATATAAGAGGCGGATGGACTTCTCGTACAAGAAAAGGACTTGCCTTGTCATCCAAGTCATCAAAATCTGGTCAAATTCGGACTTCTCACGACTTCAGGCCCGAATGTCCCGCTCTAGGTCCGGATGATCCGGCCTAGCACATTTTTCTGACAGCAGCTTACTGTTTTGGCTCTAGAATCCACATACGACCTCGGATTTGGACGTTTTCTATATCCAAATCAACCGCCTGGACGAGACGCACAACTTTCATGTTGAACACTTTTCGATCTGAAGCCATCTTGGGGGTGTTTCGGGTCGTTTTCTAAAGTCTTCAGCAGAAAAACTTATCCGGACGTCCGGATTCATGTCCGGATTATCAGGGCTTTACCCGGATGATCTGGGTGCCATTCGGATGATCTGGCTTCACGGGGCCCGAAATTTATGGTTCTGTTGATTTACCCAGATGATAGCCCGGATGTTCGGGTCATTCATCCGGCCGAAGGCCGGATGGTCCGGATCCCGGACCGGATGATCCGATCAAATACTGCTGCAGCCCACTGTTTTGCCTGTAACTTTTGCATACTATCTCGGATGAGGACGATTTTTATATCAAAATCATCCGTTTTGACGAGACGAAGAACTTTACAGCTGTAACTTTTTCCATCAGAAGCCTTCTTTGTTAGGTTTCATGCTATTTTATAATCTGGTGTCAATATGAACATCTCTAAGATTGTCATAACTTTTGCATCCGAGCTCCGTTTTGTACCATCTATATATTTATTCCCATTGGCTTGAAGAGAGTCATCCAATGGTGACATGAAATCATGAATTTGACATCATCTCATTATAGCCTCAAGTTACTCTTTGCGATCATGCCATTTTTTAGCGTCAACACATAGCCATCCTAAAGATTGGAACCAGACTTGGTTTTATTGTAAAGATACCTCCACTGATGATGAGAATCCTCTGCTGGGTTACCGTCCTCACCGGCTTACCAACACACATCCATTTCCGCAATGGTTGACTACCAAAGAACGGGCTACATATGCTCCACAACTCTCCAAGCTCAGAGCCTTTATGGCCAATGGTCTAACAGGAGTTGATTTTGTTCGCTGCTGGATTTCATGGAGTATATTGCCTTTAAGCAGTCACCCCGGTTTAATGTGCAAGTATACTGGTGACTCAGAAGACCCTCAATGTCATATTGATATTGAGCTGACAGAAGTTGAAGTTACTGAATCTGTGAAGAAGATATTGAATGAATCGGAGGCTGTCTGTAGCAGGACCGGGTTAAGTCCCTACTACACTTTGAATAAACCGCTAGCTGTAAGCATTACCTCACTCCTGCTTGTACTTAATCTATGTAATCTCCAATAACTTTTGTCAATTCTTTTAACAGGGCGATGACCCATTTTGGAAGAAGAAACCTCTAGAAAAACCGGTGAAAACCCCTCGACCTAAGACGAAGGTGGTCAAGAGGACTGCCAAGAAGAAGGCGGTTGAATCCACCGGGCTGAACCTCGACAAAGACCTCGATAATCTGGACTCAGAGGTAGAACTTGACTCTCTTGGTTCATTTTTCATACACCTCATTGACAATGATTATTATCAGGATGACGTTGAAGGCAGCCAGGCTGACGACGCAGAGGTAATTACTCTTCCCTCCGGTTCAGACACTCTGTTAACACAGAAAATCCGTCAAACAATCTGGAAAATAAAATTTTCTCACCCGCTTGCTCACTTGGACCCAAAATTTCTTTTGAAGAAGCAGCAGCACGAAGCTCGCCGCACAACCCGGCATAACGGCCAAGTAGTCACTTCGGCCGGTTTACCGAACAATCCTGTTCGGAAACATCGACCTGAGGTCTCACCTACTTCTGATACTTGTTATCCCAAGGTAGGTTATTTCCGACAACCTCTTAATCCGTCCGATTCAAATTATCAGGGAATGCCTCATTCATCATCTAGCGAGTCGACGACCACACAACTCCCTCCTCTTAAGACAGTTGTTGAGTAAGTATTCTAACTGAATCTTTTGACTCTTTATACTTCCATGCTATATTAGCCCTTGCATCTTTTTCCTTTCAGAGCCAAGGCTAGACCCAGCAAGAAGGCTTGGGCGAATAAACCTTCTGTTGAACAAGTAGGAGCTGAAGCAGAAGGTCGAAATGCTGACGCCATGTTTGATGAACCGCCCCCTCAAGATCATGATTTTGATGAACAAGTAGAAGCTGAAGCAGCAGACCATGCTGATAAACCGACGAGCCCGGTCCGTACTAATGATGGACCGTCTAGTCCGATTAAGGCTGCTGATATCCCGTCAACTCCAGTGAAGGCTGTCGGTGATAAGGAAGATGATGTTATCATTACTGGCGTTGGCCACACCTCCCCTGGCAATCCTATTGCATTATCAAAGCATAACACCAAGGAGGAACGTTCTGCTATGGGAAAAGGCAAATGGAGCACCGATTTATCAAGCTATGCCCACCTCAATGCCCAGGAACTCCATTCTGGGTTTTTAAACCATCTGTACACAAACCGTGACTATGAAGCCGGTTTAGTGAATCCGATGAAGGTGCGTTATGAGGTAATTACATAACCTTTTCTCTCTTAAGTCCAATTGTAAGTACCAACTCTAGTAGCCCCCCAGGGCCGATTTATGATGGCAATCAAAAACTGGGACTTTGCAATATCTCAACTCTGCATTCTTATCCTCCACGGGTTGGTTGATCCTTTTTAAAATGAACTGGTACTTTAGCATTGTAATCCTTTAACTTTCACCTGTGTAGTCCCCAAGGGCCGGTTTATCTTTCCAAGGTGAACCGGGACTTTAACCACTATTACTTTGAGCAAACGTACATTAGCCCCCAAGTGCCAAGAATAATGCTTGTATTACACTTGGGACTTGAAAAAAAATATCTGATAATGAAGCAAATAGGCATTAGCCCCCAAGTGCAAAGTGCATAACTCGTTATGTGCTTGGTACTTCAAATATATATGGCCCACTGATGACATGTCTTTCCTTTATAGGCTGAGCTGAGCAAAAAGGACACCCAAACCGCTGATCTTCAAGAGAACATTAAACCTCAGCAAGCGGAGGCTTCTAAAGCCAAGGAGGAACTGACCAATGTCCTAGCAGCCAGGGAGAAGCTGAAGGAGACCTTTAAGAAGGAACGGGTGGATTGGGACATAGAGAAAGCCGCTTTAGCAAAGAGAGCCGAGGACGCAGAAGCAGCCCTTAAACCGGTGGTCGAAGAACTGGCCGGTTTAAAGCGGCAAATGAACGTTATGACCTCTGCTGTATTTGGTAAGTATCCTCATCTAATGTTTTTCAATTCATTTTATCTCATCATTTACCGCTTTACTGATGCTTGCAATGTCATAGGGACCCGCATTATCCATTTGGGCTTTGACATGCGGATGAAGCTAAAGAGTGCCTATACTTTGATAGAGCAGTTATATTCCGAAGCCCAACGGGCTATTTGCATCGCTGCTCATAACAAGCCTCCTCCAACGTTAATAAAAGAAACTATTGAGAAACTGTCATTGTTGCCTGCCCGGTTGGATGAACTTAAAAGATCAGGTGCAAGGTCAGGCACGCTGACTGCGCTAATCCGGGCCAAGGCATGGATTCCAGATCTTGAACCGTCAGATATTGGCAAAGGCTATCCTGGCGTGAAGGAAGACGGTTCAGAATTTAACAATGATGATCTCCGAAGGCTGACAAGGGAAATGCGACCTTTAGCAAGCAAATTGGCGGAAGAAACAGATCTCTCTCATTATCAGCCGGTTTATGATGCTGATCAGAAAAGATATCCTGCGCCAATACATGATGTAGAAGATCTTGTTCCACCAATTCGTAAGCACACTTAACTAGAAGATCTTTGAGCAGACATACATTAGCCCCTAACGTTGATCCTTCCAACCTTACAAGTGAAGAAGCCGTGTTCCAAGCCTTAACTAGAATCAATTGGGCAACCATTGATTTCCAGCCACTGGGTAGGGAGGAGGAAGATGCACCGACACAAGATGATCCCCAATCCTCAAGTCGTCCTGGTGATGAATTCTAAACTGGAGGCCGGTTTAGCCTGTCGCAGTGTCAGGACCCTGATTCCAAGTCACATCGATCTAGTCGGTAACACCTCATATCACTTTGCGGCCTCATGCACGGTATTCCACGGGTGTCGCCTTACCATGGCCCGGGACCGTTTGCGCCTTTTGGCTCACGTATATGATAGTGTCGCTAGCATCCATATGACAGGGAACCCGGGCCGACATGACTAGTCGTGAACCCAAAGCTTCACAGACCTATGGAGACAGGCATACATGAATCACATCGAGCATGTCGGTCATCAGCGAGTGATTTCGGGCTGCAGCACTGGGCTAACAGGACTCCGGGGAAATCCTGGCTGTAGCAGGCTAGGCAGAACTCTGGATATCACAACGTGACATTTCCCCGAAGGGACAAACATAGGAACGAAGTGAAACACATGCCGGCCAGTCAAGTGTCCTGAGCAGTAGTGCTGGGCTAGCAGGACTCCGGTGAACAGGGCTGTAGCGGACTACTATGGCTCGAGGAACACTAGACTACATTTCCCCATAAGAAAGGCTGCCAAGGATAAACAACTAGGTTGTCGGATCCCACTCATACCAAGCATTTCAATCATACACACAATATGCCCGATATGAGTACATACAACATGGCATCACAACAAAACTCTACAACTCAAGTACTTTATTTAAAGGCTCGAGGGAGCCATACATATCATGTTCATACAGATAGGGGTCACATGACCCGACACTCAAGTCATACAATCATACAAGCACATGCCGAAGCAACTAGTCTGAGTACAGACTCTAGAAAGAAAGAAGGCTTCTCGAAGCCTGTCTATCTACATAGGGCCCTCCATGGCCGGGATCACCACCTGGGTGGCTAGTCACTCATCGACATCAAGGTCTACATAAAACCCATCGGAGGGGGCAGTGTTGTCATCTGAAAACAATAAATAAGCAAACATGAGTACAAGGTTCTCAGCAAGTCTTACATCAGAACCTAATATACATGTTCATTCTCAAGAAGGTGGTGGGGTTATTGCAGGAAGCCAGCTTTGACTCTTGGCTAAGCTATCCTACGAAACTCCACTAGTAAAATAGTTTTCGCACACGAGTCCACTACTCACCAACACAATACTCCACCGGGGATCCTCCCTCGTTATCCCGAGAGGGCCATCCTTGGTACTCACACTTATCTTGAGACTTTTAATAGTATCCATTTAACTTGTCTATGAACTGTATAGGCATCCAAGTAGTCCTTTACCGCGGACGCGGCTATTCGAATAGTTTTATACCCTGCAGGGGTGTACTTCTTCATACACGCTTTCACCACTTACCGCCATTTACACGACATGTACTCAGCAACCTTCAAGCGGAAGCCCAGCGAGGGTGTCGGCCACGGCCTACCTAAACACTTAAGTCTCTAGTCCAGGTTTATCGCCTATCCAGGTTCCATCCGTAGGGAGTCCGCCGAGGTTTCCACATACGGCCCCGAACGATGTGAACAGGGTCCCGAGACGCCAAACGGGCGCCCGGCATACCCGGCCATGGTGTATCTACTGCAACATAGCCCACCCCTAGGGTCAGCGCTACGCACGGCCACCAACACATAACCTACAAACACCAGAAATTATTTGCAACTCCTGGACAGAGTACTAGGGTGATTAAGAAGCCGAGAGGGTCCATTGGTTTCGGGCCCAATGTACCGTAGTAATTGCATCTTAAATCACACATACAGATCTCAGTTCTTATGGACGGCCTCAATGAAACAACCCACCATGTACTCCTACATGGCCTCTCATCGATACCTTTACCAAAACATGTTCAACACATCCGTCATATTACCGACATAAACATATCACTCTAGCCCATCACCCAGATGAACCAGACCTGACACAACTCTAAGCATAGCAGGCATAGCAAGGTAGGAATCACATACATGGCTCAATCAACTCCTACACATGCTAGTGGGTTTCATCTAATTACTGTGGCAATGACAGGTCATGCAGAGGATAAGGGTTCAGCTACCATAGCACACAGCAGTTTGAATCGCGTTGTCTTAATGCAGTAAACAAGAGCAGAAGCGAGAACATGGGTTTGTATCGGGATGATCAATGGGTTGCTTGCCTGTTGTAGTGGTAGTAGGGTCACTAGTAGAAAAAGGGTCAAACGTGAAGCACATTAGTGCCGGTTTGAATTAGAGCCGGCACTAATGTGTACATTAGTGCCTGTTCGTGGCGGCGATCAATAGTGCCGGTTCGTGGCGAACCTTTAGTACCGGTTCATGCCACGAACCGGTACTAAAGAGGCTGTGTCAGCCTGCGGTCAGGCTATGGCCTCACCATCACCATATAGTGCCGGTTCGTACCACGAACCGGTACTAATGAGGTTATGGCAAGCTGTTTTTAGTCCCACCTTGCCAAGAGAGAGGCAGTATGAGCGGTTTATAAGCCGTGAGTGCACAGACAATGACGAAGAGTTGCAATGCTCATCTACATGTTCATTAGCTTCAAGCCTTGTGGAATAGCATAGATTGCACTGAGCTATGTGCAGTGCAGTCTACACTATTCCCAAAGGCTTGAAGCAAATTAACCAGCATTGCACCTCTTTTTTATTTTTAATAACTTATTTAAACTCCGGACTTCTTTTGTGTTCAGTATGCAGCATTTAAAGCGACGTCATCAATTTCCAACATGTTCTGACATCATTTGTTGTTTTTCGGTCATTTACCTAATTGTTTAGAGAGCTAAATGACCGTGAAATTGAAAATCACTACAAAATGAATCCTGAAAATGTTGAAACTTGGCATGGTATCATCATATCACCCGCATAGCATGCGCGAAAGAGTAGAGAGGGTCACGGCAAAAACTGGACGCACTTCGTGTACAAACTGGACATACTCTTTCCGAGTATCAGGGTTTCGGACGAGAACTCATCAGTTACATGGCCACTTCAATGTTTTTTAAAATTATTTGAACTCCAGACTTCTTTTGTGTTTAGTATGCAGCATTTAAAGCGACGTCATCAATTTCCAACATGTTCTGACATCATTTGTTGTTGTTCGGTCATTTACCTAATTGTTTAGAGAGCTAAATGACCGTGAAATTGAAAATCACTACAAAATGAATCCTGAAAATGTTGAAACTTGGCATGGTATCATCATATCACCCGCATAGCATGCGCGAAAGAGTAGAGAGGGTCACGGCAAAAACTGGACGCACTTCGTGTACAAACTGGACAAACTATTTCCGAGTATCAGGGTTTCGGAGTACGGAGTGGGTACTAATGTGCAGCCCACCAATCAGGAAGAATCACACGGATCATGTGTTTCTTTCTAGCTCTTGTGAGTCGTTGGATCAAGAGTGTGTTTCTTCCTAGCTCATGTGAGTCGTTGGATCGAAACTACCACAATCACTTTGTGAGCCAGACGACCCTATATATAGCCCACCTCTCGCCTTCCCTGCATAAGTCTTTCAGTTCATTGAGTACATACATCTACCAGTTCATCGACTGCATACATCTACTAGTTCATCGACTGAATACAAATCATTCGGATTCGCCATCATACGTCCAACCGTGCATTTGATATGCATATATATGCATCACGAGCAACGGTTGGGCTGTATGATGGCGATACCGATTGGTTTCTTCTAGATCCGACATAAAAGGTTTGATACAACTTCTTTTTTGTGACATAAGATCTATCGATCTCTCCTCCTACCTATTTTAGTTACACAACTACCTATTGGGGTGGGACTAAACTTTGGGGTGGCAGCGCAAGGCCTTTACTACCGGTTGGTGGCTCCAACCGGTACTAAAGGCCCCCCTTTAGTACCGGTTGGTGGCTCCAACCAGTACTAAAGGCCTTCGTTTCCCGCCGCTTGGCCTGGCGAAAATAGGCCTTTAGTACCGGTTGGAGCCACGAACTGGTACTAAAGGCCCATCCTATATATATAGCACTTACGAAAATTTCAGTTTCATCTCCCCACTTCGTCTCCAACCTCCCCCGCGCGCGCCGCTCGATCCCGTCGTCGCCGCCCGTAGCCCGTACCGTCGTCCGTCGTCATCGTCGCTGTCCCCGCCGCCGCCCGTCGTCGTCGTCGTCTCGCGCTGCCGCCCCGAACGCCGCCACCGTCCGTCGTCATCGCCGCGGCCGTATGTCTCTCTCTCGCTCCCGCACACACATACACACACATACATACACACACATACACACACACACCGGCGCCCCCGCCCCATACGCCGGCGCCCCCGCTCGTACGTACGGGGCGGCGGCGTACGGGGCCGCACACACACACATATACCACACACACACGCATACACACACACATACACACATACGTACACACATATACATATATATACACACACATGCATACACACACACATTTTTTTTACTTATTTTCTGTTTTTTAGAAAAGTTAATTAGATGATCGAATGTTAGATTAATGTCGAATGTTAGATGAATTAGCTAGCTAGATAGAAAAATTGTCGAACTAGAGATTAGAACTAGTTGAATAATTAATATAACTAGTTTATTTTTAGTAAGAAAATTTAGGTATATGAGATTAGAACTAGTTGAATAATTAATATAACTAGTTTATTTTTAGTAAGAAAATTTAGGTATATGAGATTTGGTGATCTAATTAAAATATTATTTGTTAATGAGTTTTTCTGTTTATTTAATTTTTATATTTTTTGAGTTTATATAAATGTTAGATTAATGTCGAATGTTAGATGAATTAGATAGAAAAGTTAAATATATAGTAATGTCAATTGAATATATAGTTAGATATATTAATGTCAAATGTTAGATGAATATATATTTGGCTAGATATAGGTGTTTAATGTTTCACCTATATGAACATAGGAAATGTCATCTGACGACGAAAAAGATTTTATTATGTGCGAACACTGTGAAGACCAGCGCGGCCTGTGCGACCAAAATTTCCTTGTTGATGGTAGGCGCTTCAGCATCAAGCTGGATGAGACATTCGAAGTTGATACAGTAAGTCACTTTGTCAATTATTATTTGAATGCAAAACTTATGCTTCATTTGCTTCAACTTATAATTTTAAATTTTCACTATTCTACTAGCGCATCCCCTGCCATGCAAGAATTTTTGTCTTGGATAAGATAGGTTTTAGTGCTATAGATGATATGGAGGTAAAGAGAGTTTACTTGAAGACGGAGCATGGGTATACTTTCAACGTCAAATTATATAATGGAGACACATACACCCATTTTGAATGCAAAACTTGGCAAGCACTATGCAAGGCTTATGCATTTGAGCCTGATATGGTTATCACCTTTGATATTCGTCCGGAAGATGATATTGAAGGTAATATAGACATCTGGGTCGATGTGCAAACGCCTCCAGTTCTACCATTTGGTGAGTTTTTCTCAACCATGCATGCATATGTTTATGTCTTTCATACAGTTTATTCAAAAATAGTTGACAACTAATTTGTATTGTCAGCTTATTTCGGTTCAAGCAAACATGTCCGGCGCTTGGTAGACAGGACCTACTACTGCCCCGGGGCTCAACTAAACTGCGAGGAGATAAGTCATTATGTTTCATGGCTTGAGGATCTTAATACTGTCAAGACAATTTTTTTCCTAAACTTAGAAATGTTAGTACTCAAAACGTGCGACCAATGGTGATTGTATTGAACTACGGTCACATCTATAATCAAAAGATGGTAAGATTTTAAATATTTGTCCTTAATTAGTGCATCTTTTGCATACATTATTTTTGAAGCTAAACTTTCATTGCTTAGTATATTAATTACTATACGATGTTGTTCAACAGGGACTTCCGATGACAGTTGTGCCTCAGTGGATCGAGACAAAAGGTCGCATGTCAATGGTTAGCTTACGACCAAGATTTCCTACATTGCACATGAGTGCATTCAGGATTTCTGAAAGCGAAGAATGCTTAATAGTGAAAGATTGGAGCAAAATTGTTAACGATCGCAGAGAAGTATTAGGGGGCAGTAAGGAGAAGCGCAACCCAAGATTAGGAGACAGATTCATCTGCATGCTCCAGTATGATGAATCAGGAGAGCTATACATGTTCTATGTTATTCTACCTGAGAGGGAGCAGCAGGATCAGTAGCTACTAGTTCATGCTCTTAATTAGTACTTGTCTCATGTCCGTGTCCTGAACTTCGATGTTGGTGATGATTATGTTGAACTTGATGATATCTTTGCTGCTGTTACAAAGTGAATGTTTCCTCTTTAAGCTAGCCAGCGTTGATGATGATTAGATAGCTAGAGGTAATGACTATGATGATTAAATAGTGGTAATTAGACGACTACGATGATTTTTAGCTAGCTAGAGTTTATTTATTTATTAATATGCGATGATGATGATGATGATGATGATGACGACTACAACTCATTATAACGTAAAACAATCCTAAATTAAATTAATAACACAAATTTAATTGAAAAATACAAAAGAAAACAAAAACCCACAACCATTTAGTACCGGTTGGTGTTACCAACCGGTACTAAAGGGCTCCCGGCCCTCGGAGCTGGCTCGTGCCACGTGGTTCCCCTTTAGCACCGGTTCATGCTGAACCGGTACTAAAGGGGGGGGGGCTTTAGTGCCGAAACTTTAGTGCCGGTTCCTGAACCAGCACTAAAGGGCCTTACGAACCGGTGCTATTGCCCGGTTCTGCACTAGTGGGTACTGCCCTTCAGATGGATACTCGGGGTTATCCTCGGAGGCAGAACCTACCACGAAAGACACACCGAACATAATCAACACATGGCAATATTCAACAATATGATGCATGCTATGACATGGCAAGATGAAAGTGTCTTGGCCTAATGCAAGCTAAAACATAAGGGGATAAACTCATTTGAATCAAAGATTCAATTTTTAGCTCATTAAACATGGCTTTATTAGTGCATTACCTTATTCTTCTTAAACAACAAGGTTAACTTGTTTTGTCATGCATGAAACCATTACAGATGGACAGATTGAATTTTTCTGATCATTTTTCATATATAAATCTTTGCATTTGGAGCTATGGCAGATTTTCTATGATTTTTAGAAGTTTTGACTATTTTCTGGAATTTTCTATTAAAGAATAAATCCAGTAATTGAATTAATGCGTCAGCACAGCGTCACTATGACGTCAGCGGGTCAAAGGTGCCAGCCCAGGTCAAACCTAACTGGTGGGCCCCTTCTGTCAGTCTCTCAGCTAACTAACAGAGTTGGTTAGTGTTTAGTTAGCACTAAACTGGGTTAGTTAGGCTCTGGGCCCACATGTCAGTGAGAGAGGGTTAGTTAACGACGTCATTAACCTCTAACAGAGTGATTAACTCTAATTTAAACTAATCTATTAGTTAGGAGCCGGCCCCACCTATCAGTGTCTCAGGCGGAGTCAAAGTGGGGTCAAACCCCTAGTCAGCGGGGTTAATCCCGCCGGCGTTGAGTCACCGGCGAGGCCGAGATGGCGGAGGGCTTCCGAAATCGCCCACATGCGACCAAATCGACCATGGTTTGGTCCTACGCGTAGCTGGGGCTCACCGCATCTAGTGGGGCAAGTGGGAGGAGCTGGGGTGGAGCGAACTCGCCGGAATCGAGCTCATGGTGGCGGCCGGAGCTCGGCCGTTGGTGGTTTTGCTGCTGCAGCAAGCTAGGGGGGAAACAGACGTTTTAGCGAGGTGCAACGAGGTGCGGTGAGTGCGTTAGGCACCCGCGCTTGACCAAATGGCCACCGGAGTGACGCCGGCATCGAGCTTGCACGACGGTGTGCTACGGTGAGAAAGGGGGCAGCGTCTACGGCGAGCAAATGAAGGAGGGAAGAGGGGATCGATAGAGGAGCTCACGGCGGTTGTAGAGCGCGTCTCAGCGGGCTCGGGGAATGTCGGACATCGTCGGGGCATTGCCGGCGATCTCGACGGACCGAGGAAGAAGAAGGTGTCGGGGAGGCGCTTGGAGGCGTCCGGCGTCGCGTGAGTCGATGAGAGGTCGAGGACGGCAGCGCGGAGCTAACGGGCTTGTCGGAGGGGCGAGGGGGTGGCTCTGGTGACGACTACAGCAAACGGCGGCGAGGATTGCGCTCGGCCATCGCGGGAGAGGGTGAGGGAGACGAGGGGGAGAGTGAGGGAGGAAGAGAGGGGGACGTGGGCGTCGGCGTGGCACCCCTGGACGTCTCTATGGCGTCGGCAGAAGAAGGAGGTGGCCGACGTGTGGCCGCGGGCGCCGGCCACGCGCTCCTCGTCCTCCTGGCGGGAGGAGGAGGACGACTGGCATGGCCAGTCGGCTAGGCTGAGCCAGGTGGGCTGGACCAGCACAGGTGAGGCCCAGGTGGTTTCCCTCTCTTTTTTTGATTTGTTTCTGTTTTCTATTTTTGCTGCAATTGTTGGGCTTTATTAAAAATACTAAAACGTTTCCAAAAATCCTGAAAATAATTGTGGGCTCTGTTTAGAATATTTCCAACAGCAAACATTTATTTCCAGAATTATTTGAGCATTTAAATTATTTTATAGCATTTAAATGCCCAAAATCAAATACTTATGATTTAATTCAACGACCTTTTGTTGACCTAGAAAATTGTGCACCAATTTTGCCAGAGGTTCTAACCCAAGACAAAGAGACTGAACTTTTTAGAAGGGCATTTCAGGTTCATTGAAAATAATTTTTGTAAACCCTAGTTGTTTCCAGGGGGGTGTTGGGGGTTCTGTCTTCCCCATTTCAAATTTAAGAGGAAAATAAACATGATGCACACTCTAATGCTTGAACTAACTAGGGTGTGACACACAGCCTACCACTCTTGCTGAAACAATTATTCTGTGTGGGCATGAAAGCGCCTTGTAATAGGCTAGTTCAAACACTTGTCTGTTATGCCATCGAGCATACTTATTTTGCTTGATACTGATAACTCGCCATGCTTTTGGGATCTATTATATTCATAATCCACAGTGGCTGTATTTTAACTTGTCCCTGCATACAAGAGATTGAATGTGTCCTGGCGGTTTGCCGCTGGACGGGTCATGATGCCCAAATATATAGCTTAGGTGTAGAGCCAAGGCTGTATTAAAAAACAAGCAGATATAAAATAGATGATACCTGTTACATTGAATCACCTCGTTGGTTGACCAATCTGTTGTTATAATAAGGGTGATAACACCAATCTGGAGTATTGATGACTCCTTCCATGTTTGCTGGGTTATGATAAAACCGTACCGGGTTATGATAAACACCGGTTTATCCACATAATACTAGTGACTTGTAGTCAAAACCAGACTGGATCAATAAGTGCCGGATTATAACTGATCATGTACTGACAACTTAACGTTGATAGCCACGCCGGGTTTGAATAAACGCCGGTTTATCAGAAGATATTTATGAATCTTATCAAAGGAGGAAAAAACTTTGCAAATAAAATACATAAGAAAAATATGCAAGGCATTTCATGGGCTGCCAGGCCACTGAGTTAGACCATTTTTCAAAGCCTTTTAAGATGGACCTCAATCTTTAACCAATCATCATTTTAACTTTGACAAGTTCAGGGTCTATGAGATTGACCTGTCAAACGTTCGATGGGTCATACCAGGTTTACCTAGACGGAGTGGCTTACTTAAAAAGGCAGGATAATCCGGGGTTTTAGGTGAATACACCTGGATTCCAAACATGGTTTGATAGCCTATTGCAAAGGTGTAAACTCTTTGTTCCTTGAGAAGCAAAGAGCCCCAAAGCAACATTTGAGCTGTGCTCAGTGGGTGCCTATGTTGGAGTTGTGCTTTTGCAACAGACTCTCTTTGGTCCCATATAATTTCCTTTTGGCCTTAAGCCTATCAAGAGGTGTAGCTATGGTTTGAATACAACCAAGCCCCCTAGTGATTTCCCTTTGTCTTTAAGCCAATCAAGAGGTGTAGCTATGGTTCGAATACGACCAAGCCCCCTAGTGATTTACTTTTATATGTGTGTGGCTTTATAAGCCGGATCTGTAGAACTCCGCTTTATAAACGGAAGCCCCCATGTAAACACAGATGATGTAAAAACAACAGAGTCCCCGCTTTAGCTGAGGCTCTGGTTTATTATATTGATCATAATATATACATTGTCATAATTATGTATGTAAGAAGAGCCTGTGGCTCAAGTATAGTAAGGCCGAAGATGAGCTATATTCCACGGCCGCTGGGTCTCCTCCTCTGATTTACGTGAGTCTTTGTGCTCTCGAACATCGATAAGGTAGTATTATCCATTGTGCAGATTTTTGCTGACCACAAAAGGTCCTTTCCAAAGTGGGGATAACTTGTGCATATCAATCTGATCCTGGATGAGCCGGAGCACCAGATAGCCTTCTTGAAAAGTTTTGGTTTTAACCCGGCGGCTATGATAACATCGCAGATCCTGTTGATAAATCGCCAAACGTGCCGCTGCAAGATCACGCTCCTCATCTAACAGGTCCAATGAGTCCTGACATGCTTTCTCATTTTCATCTTCAACATAAGCCGCCACACGGGGCGAGTCATGACAGATGTCACTAGGGAGAACTCCTCTGCTCCATAAACCATGAAAAAAGGCGTGTAACCCGTAGATCTGTTTGGTGTGGTGTTGATACTCCATAACAAAGAAGGTAACTCCTCCACCCAACAAATCGACGTCCATTTTAAAGGAACCATAAGCCGGGGTTTGATACCTCTCAAAATCTCTTGATTGGCCCTCTCGGCTTGACCATTAGATTGGGGGTGAGCCACTGATGACACGTCAAGCCGGATGTGCTGACGTTGACAAAATTCTTCCATAGCACCCTTGGACAGATTAGTACCATTATTAGTTATAATGTTGTGTTTAAAACCAAACCGGAAGATCACCTTTTTGATGAATTGAACCGCCGTGTCCGCATCGCACTTACTAACTAGCTCTACCTCTACCCACTTGGTAAACTTATCAACTGCCAACAGCAGGTGGGTCTTCTTGTTCTTGGACCTCTTAAAGGGTCCAACCATATCTAGCCCCCAAGTTGCAAATGGCCAAGTGATTGGAATCATCCTTAATTCCTGAGCTAGAACATGAGCACGGCGTGCAAACTTCTGACAACCGTCACACCTCTTTACCAAATCCTCAGCATCAGCATGAGTCGTCAACCAATAGAAGTCATGACGAAAGGCCTTAGCCACCAAGGATTTTGAACCGGGGTGGTGACCACAATCTCCTTCATGGATCTCATGCAAAATCTCACAACCTTCTTGAGGACACACACAATGCTGAAACGCCCCTGTTACACTGCAATGATGCAACTCCCCATCAACAATGGTCATTGACTTGGATCACCGGATTATCTGTCGGGCCAGAATTTCATCATCTAGTAACTCGCCCTGGTTCATGTATGCCAGGTATAGGATTGTCTAATCTGGAATAACGTGGAGAGCCGCCACCAATTGAGCCTCCGGGTCAGGAACAGCCGACTCCTCCTCTGTAGGTATCTTGACCAATGGATTATGAAGTACATCTAGGAATACATTGGGTGGCACCGGTTTACGCTGAGAGCCTAAGCGACTTAAAGCGTCTGCCACTTCATTCTTTCACCGGTCTATATGGTCAACCTGATAAACCTTGAAATGACCAGCCACTATATCCACCTCTCGTTGATACGCCGCCATGAGTGGGTCTTTGGAATCCCAAGTGCCAGACACCTGCTGAGCTACCAGATCCGAGTCATCCGAAGACCATGGAGCAAGGCCTCATATTGGGCTGCATTGTTAGTGCAAGGGAACATTAAAGGAAGAACATAACAAAACTTATCACCTCGTGGGGAAGTTAATATTACTCCAGCCCCCGAGCCCTCCAATTGTCTGGACCCATCAAAATGAATAGTCCAATAAGTGTTGTCTGGCTTTTCCTCCGGTGCCTACAACTCTGTCCAATCATTGATGAAGTCCACAAGTGCTTGGGATTTGATTGCTGTGTGAGGCGTATATTTTAACCCGTGTGGTCCATGCTCAATAGCCCATTTGGCAATCCGGCCAGTTGCTTCTCTGTTTTGGATGATATCTCCCAAGGGGGCTGAACTAACCACTGTGATAGGATGACCTTGAAAATAATGCTTGAGCTTCCGGCTTGCCATGAAAACCCCATACACCAGCTTTTGCCAATGTGGGTACTTGTGTTTGGACTCAATAAGCACCTCGCTGATGTAATAAACCGGCCGTTGAACCGGATACTCCTTTCTGGCCTCCTTGTGCTCCACAACAATAGCCACACTAACAGCCCGGGCATTATGAGCCATATATAGCAATAAGGGCTCTTTATCGACCGGAGCAGCAAGGACAGGTGGCTTGGCTAACTGTCTGTTCAAGTCCTCAAATGCTTTATCAGCAGCATCACTCCATACGAAGTCATCCGTCTTCTTTAGCATCTGATCCAAAGGGATAGCCTTTTCCCCAAGGTGACTGATAAACTGGCTTAAGACTGCAATCCGGCCCGCCAAACACTGAACATCGTTGATACACGCCGGTTTAGCCAGAGATGTGATAGCTATGATCTTCTCCGGATTAGCTTCAATGCCCCTGTTAGACACAAGAAAACCAAAGAGCTTGCCTTCCGGTACACCAAAGACACATTTGGCCAGATTAAGCATCATCTTATAAACCCGGAGGTTATCAAAAGTGTCCTTCAAGTCATCTATCAATGTTTCTTCCTTTCTGGATTTCACCAC
This sequence comes from Triticum aestivum, assembly GCF_018294505.1. NCBI lineage: Eukaryota > Viridiplantae > Streptophyta > Magnoliopsida > Poales > Poaceae > Triticum > Triticum aestivum. The sequence goes on from NC_057812.1 coordinate 604,738,261, forward strand.
AATATCATCCACATAAGCATGAACATTGCGCCCAATTTGTTTATGAAGACAATTCTGGACACAACGCTGATAAGTTGCCTGGGGACTCTTGAGCCCAAAAGGCATAAATACATAACAGAGGGCTCCAAAGGGAGTTATGAAAGTTGTCTTCTCCTGGTCCTTAACTGCCATTTTGATCTGATGATAACCAGAATAAGCATCTAGAAAAAACAAACGGTCTCAACCCGCCGTAGCATCAATAATTTGATCAATACGAGGGAGGGCAAAGGGGTCAGCTGGACAGGCCTTGTTCAAGTCTGTGTAGTCCACACACATACGCCAAGTGTCATTTTTCTTAAGTACCAGCACCGGATTAGCTAGCCACTCAGGGTGAAAGACCTCCACAATAAACCCTCCTGACAAAAGCCGGGCTACCTCCTCACCAATAGCCTTACGCCTTTCCTTGTTGAAGCGGCAGAGGAACTGCCTAACCGGTTTGAACTTCGGATCAATACTAAGAGTGTGCTCAGCGAGTTCCCTCAGTACAACTGGCATGTCATAAGGCTTCCAGGGAAAGATGTCCTGGTTCTCATGGATGAACTCGATGAGCGCGCTTTCCTATTTCGGATCCAGGTTAGCGCTGATGCTAAACTGCTTAGATGAATCGCCAGGAACAAAGTCAACCAGCTTAGTCTCCTCAGCCAATTTAAATTTCAGCGCCGGATCATGCTCTGTAGTTAGCTTTTTCAGAGGATTCATATCTGCCAGATCAACATTGTTCTTATAAAAATTCAGCTCCTTTGTGGCACAAACCGACTCGGCATAAGCCGTAGCACCCTCTTCACATTCCAAAGCAATCTTCCGGCTCCCATGCACTGTGATGGTCCCCTTATGACCCGACATCTTAAGCTCCAACAAGGCCTTGCCATGAACTTAGCATAAGCCGGCCGTTCGAACAGGGCATGATATGGACTCTTGATTTTCACCACTTCAAAAGTCAACACCTCTGATCTTGAATCATGATCATCTCCAAAAGCAACCTCTAGAGCTATCTTGCCAACTGGGTATGCCGATTTATCAGGCACCACACCATGAAAAACGGTGTTCGACGGTTTAAGATTCTTATCTGTCAACCCCATGCGACGGAAGGTTTCATAGTAAAGGATATTGATACTGCTTCCTCCATCCATAAGCACCTTGGTGAACTTATACCCCCCAACCTGAGGTGCCAGCACCAAGGCCATATGACCTGGATTATCAACCCGGGGTGGATGATCCTCTCGACTCCACTAAATGGGCTGTTCAGACCAGCGCAGATAATGAGGTACCGCCGATTCAACGGAGTTCACGGCCCTTTTATGAAGCTTCTGATCGCGTTTACATAAGCTAGTGGTGAAGACATGGTACTTCCCACTATTCAACTGCTTCGGATTGCTTTGATAACCTGATTGCTTCTGCTATTGATTCCCCTAATGGTTATAACCGCCCTGGTTGCCCTGATTGCTTTGATTGCCATGTCCGGTTTGGTTGCCTTGGACTCCTGAACCGGAACTGCCACCACCATAACCCGGCCCATGGAAACTGCCTCCTGAACCGCCGGGCGGTCCATGGTCGTATTGAAAGAAATTTGAATTTTTTAACTCCCGCATAATGAAGCAATCCTTCCAAAGATGCGTAGCTGGCCTTTCCTTTGACCCGTGCTTTGGGCAAAGTTGATTTAATAGGCGCTCAAGATTGGGACCTGACCATCCACCCCGCTGGGGCGGTTTACCCTTACGCCGCTGACCGTTATCCTGGGTGTTGGTGTTAGCCACAAAGTCCAAGCTATTATCCGCCTTGCGTTTACCGTTGTTCCCATGACCTGTCGGGTTATGTTGCTGCCCCTTTGCACTGCCATTCTTCTTTCCCTTCCCTGGCTTTTCATCCTCAGACTCAGGGTCCTTGGTGCTATCTGAATCGGCATACTTAACCCGAGCGGCCAAAAGCGTTGCCTTTTCATTGCAATGACGTTTGAGCCTTCCCAACTTCAGTTTCAATGGTGTAAACCGGCAATTGCCTTCCAACGTCAAGACTGCTGTGGCAGCATTGATGTGGTCCAATGAATGCGAAATGGTTGAGACTCGCTTTACCCAATGGGTTGTAGACTTCCCATCCTCTTGAACACAGGCGGCTAGGTCCACAATTGACATGGGTTGCTTACATGTATCCTGGAAATTCTGGATAAACCGGCTTTTTAACTCAGCCCATGAATCAATGGAGTTAGCTGGTAAACTTTTTAACAAAGTACGAGTTGTTCCTTCCATCATCATGGTGAAGTACTGAGCACACGCCGCATCATCCACATCCAGCATCTCCATCGCCATCTCATAGCTCTCAACCCATGACTCAGGGTGTAAATTGGTAGTGTAATTGGGCACCTTACGAGGGCCCTTAAAATCCTTGGGTAGCCGCACGTTACGCAAGGCTGGGGTGAGACATGGCACCCCCAAAGAACTAAAGACCACACCTGGCTCCACTGAAGTGGTTGGACGAACCAGAGTAAGCTGACGAGCCGCGTGCTGTGCTGCTAACTCAGCTTCTCGACGTGCTTGGTCGTGATCCACCACATCCTGCGCATTAGCACCGCCACCCGCCCGATTATGCCCTCGCGGGGGGTTACGGTGTCGCGCACTGCTTGACACACCAGTTCATCAATACGCCCGCTGTAGCTCCGGCTCGGGCGGGGAGTAGAATGAATCCTTTCGCGGCTATATGAATAAGCCTGCTGCTGAGTCAAGGCTGTTTGAAGGAGCTCCCTAGCCCGTCGTGTTTCAACTACTACTGGGGACTCCCCATCAATTGGGAGGGCTGCCAATCATGAAGCGGCGGCAACGATGTTATCCAACGGGTTAGAGTAATGACCCGGAGGCGTTTAGACGTGTCATGATGGGGCATCGTTCTGACGAGGCTGAGGGGGTGGATCCATCGCGCACGGCTGAACTGGTGCCTCGGTCCCAGGCGCCGCCGCCCGGTTTACCACTGGCTGGTTGCTGGTGCCTGCTCCTGGCATGTTAAAGAGATTTCTTGCCTCAAAAACCGGCAGAAGGTGCGACCAGTATCTTCTCCTCATGACATCATCTAGCGCACTCTGATACAGCATAAGCCGGTAAGCCTGAGCCTCTAACTCGGCCCGCTCTGTAGCCATCCTAGTGTTCTCTACCGCCAGGTCCGCTTTAGCCTGAGTTATCTGATCCTTCACCTTTGCATCTTCCGTGTTATGCCGATCCTGATCTACCGAGTTAACCACAGCCGTCAGCAATGTTGCCAACGTGTCAAATAAATCAGATAAACCTTGAGCCGGCGGCGGTGCAAACCCTCCTGCCCCAGCTGGTGTTGCTGACACTGAACCGGAGATCATTGCTGCTATGGTAGAAGAGTGCTACACTGATTGTGTATCGGCCATGAAGACCGCGACCCGACTCGACGGATAAAGGGGGTCCGAAATACTGTCGCCATCGGAACCACCACTAATCCGGCCATCCTACAGCTGATACAGTGACTCGGTCTCTCCGGTTGAAGACTCGTCATCAGAGTAGACAACGGTTTTGCCACCAGATGCCGATCTATCCTCATATTCCGCTCCATGGATGGCAGCTACGAAGGTGCGCTTTACGGCGGGCTGAACCTGAGCAGATCTTGCACGCTGAGCCGTCTTGATGATGTCGGTGCAGATGTCCGGCTCAGGGCCCGGTTCGTCGATCTTGCTGTTAAGACGTGAACTCCGCCAAAGGGGACCCAGTACCCGTACTCAATTGAGCCAGCCTCGGGGCTCCATCCTGCATCATCGATGTAGAGCTTGCCATGAAGACTCTTAGTCATCCGGCCCACAGCGTATCCCTTAAGTCCTTCGAAGCTGCCCTTCAAGAAATCGAAACCATCATGCGATAGCCCCACGGTGGGCGCCAACTATCATGGTTTTGTCACGGCAGATGTCCTCGTGAATGGACTTAGTCGTGGTGCCATCGGTACGGGTTAGCTTAAAGGGGTTAAAGCAGACAAGGGACGCAAGAATTTATACTAGTTCGGCCCCTTACGGTGAAGGTGAAAGCCTAATCCAGTTGTGATGGAATTGCTAAGGTTTCGATGACCAAGGAGCGAATCCGCTTTGCCTGGCTCTTGAGTTGTTGTCCGTTGTCCCTAAACCGCCGCCGGGTCGTCCCTTTATATACACAGGTTGACGCCCGGCGGTTTACAGAATGCCGAGGCCGGTTCATAAATGTGCCCGGCTCGGTTTCTATTTTTCCTTGCCGTACAACATAAGTTACGTATCATATGGCGTATTACATCTACGGGCCCTAAGAGCCAAACAATCGAAACAACAAGTGGATGTCCTCGAATGAGTAAAATATGCAATCAACATGCTCACACAATAAAATGGCAAATGAAATATGTGGTAAAGCATGCACAAACACTGTAGCATCTATCAAGCAATTCGCGATGACTAGGTCATGTATATATGAGTATATTGACTTAAGAGTCAAATGAGAACATTTGATCATAGGTCATACTCAACGTTTAAGCACAAGTGGGGTTACTACTTTCACATAAAGCATTGTTGTGTTCACACCATTAGAGTTGCTTTAGGTAAATTGATTAGAGTAAAGCTCCCCCTAAATGTGATATCCCCTCTGAGAGGGATGAACTAACCTTGGTTTTTGTCGATGATGACTTCATGTAGATGTTGAAGATGTGGATGCTCAATGTTGATGTAGATAATTTGGAGTAATCCATTGGAGTGAGTTGCACTTTCAATACCTAAATGGGTTAGTCCCACAAGGCACAAACAAGGATATCCATAGACATAGAGTGATGTTCACACAAGATGATGTCCATGAAGGAAATAGGTTACCTTGTCCCTTGTCTTACCAACAAGAGGGTTTGTGACTCCTTGAACTAGTGCAAGATGTGGAAGTTGTTTGCAGTTGTCCTCGCCAAAATGATATGAGTGAAGTATGTTGGCGGAGTCATCCTCAAGAACTCTCTAGTTCTTCTTCTTCGGGATCCACATCATCTTGATGGGAATCCTTAGAGTTGTAGTCATACTTGATGAAGTAGAACTTGATGTAGTCTTGGGAACCCACTTGACCAAGGCCTTAGGAGCTTCCTCAAATGCATCAATCTCCTCTTGAATCTTGCCCTTGCCTTTTTGCTTGTGGTCTTGTGGTGGAAGATCATCTTGAGCTTGTGTCCCTTGGAAAGAAGTAGGATCATAATTCTATTTTTAAGGAACAAACTTCGTCTTGGGTATTGATCTTCTTCCCACTCAACTCCATTGGCATTAAACTTTCGTTCAAAACCAACACCTTGATTCTTCTGGTGCCTTCCTTGCTTGTGTACAATTTCCTCAAATTGCTTACTTCTGGCAAGGCTCTTGTAAACATCTTTCTCTATAATTCCCTTCAATAAGCTATTTTCTTGCTCAAGTGTAACTTGGCTAAGAGAAACATTAGTGGAATCAAGAGAACTACTAGAAGAAACAACATTGGATTTAACATGATTATTGTTACTACTAGAAGAAGAATCTTTCTTACTCTTGTTTCTAGATTTAACTTATGGCATGTAAGTAGACAAGAGTAAACACTCGTCTAGGGGTAGTTTCACTTTCAATACCTGGCGATCCTAATGAACAGCGGAAGGGCACCACGATCTCTGGTCACGATCAGGTTGATGGAACAGCCTGGATGGAGTCACTGAAGAAGTTCGACTGGGATGGCGGAGCTCTGGCAGCAGTGATCGATGCAAGGTAGAAGAGGAAGAGAGGAGAGGGGCGGGGTAGAAATGAAAAAGGGACACCCCCATTGTTGGGGAACATAGCATGCAATTTCAAAAAAACTCCTACGATCATGCAAGATCTATCTAGGAGATGCATAGCAACGAGAGGGGGAGACTGTGTCCATGTACCCTCGTAGAACGAAAGCGGAAACGTTAGGTTAACGCGGTTGATGTAGTCGAACGTCTTCATGATTCAGCCGATCTAGTACCAAACGTACGACACCTCCGAGTTCAGCACACGTTCAGCTTGATGACGTCCCTCGAACTCTTGATCCCGCAGAGGGTCGAGGGAGAGTTTCATCAGCAGGACGGTGTGGTGATGGTGATGGTGATGTGATTCGCGCAGGGCTTCACCGAAGTACTACAAGGCTATGACCGTAGGAGTAAACTGTGGAGGGGGTACCGCACATGGCTAAGAGAACAACTATTGTGCTTTGGGGTGCCCCCGTATATAAAGGAGGAGGGGAGGAGGCGGCCGGCCCTAGGGGGCGCACCATTGGGGGGAAACCGAATAGGACTCCAAGTCCTATTTAGGCCCCCCTTCCTTTCTTATGGATGGGGAAAGGGGAAGGGAGAGGGAGGAGGAGAAGGAAAGGTGGGCGCGCCCCCTCCCATAGTCCAATTCAGACTCCCCATGGGAGGGGGCGCGGCCACCCCTTGTGGGTTGCCTCCTCTCTCCCCTATGGCCCATGTAGGCCCATTACTTCCCCGCGGGGTTCCGGTGTCCAAATACCATCTTCCAATATATCAATTTTTACCTCTTAACCATTTCGAGACTCCTCGTCATGTCTGTGATCTCATCCGGGACTCCGAACAATCTTCGGTCACCAAAACACATAACTCATAATACAAATCATCATCGAATGTTAAGCGTGCGGACCATACGGGTTCGAGAACTATGTAGACATAACCGAGCCACATCTCCGGTCAATAACCAATAGCAGAACCTAGATGCTCATATTGGATCCTACATATTCTACGAAGATCTTCATCGGTAAAATCGTAATGACAACATACGTAATTCCCTTTGTCATCATTATGTTACTTGCCCAAGATTCGATCGTCAGTATCTTCATACCTAGTTCAATCTCGTTATCGGCAAGTCTCTTTACTCATTCTGTAATGCATCATCCTGTAACCAACTCATTAGTCACATTTCTTGCAAGTCTTATCATGATGTGCATTACCGAGAGGGCCCAGAGATACCTCTCTGATGCTCGGAGTGACAAATCCTAATCTTGATCTATGCCAACCCAACAAACACCTTCCGAGACACCTGTAGAGCATCTTTATAGTCACCCAATAATGTTGTGACGTTTGATAGCACACAAGGTGCTCCTCCAGTATTCGGGAGTTGCATAATCTCATAGTCAAAGGAATATGTATAAGTCATGAAGAAAGCAATAGGAATAAAACTTAATGATCATTATGCTAAGCTAACAGATGGGTCTTGTCCATCACATCATTTTCCTAATGATGTGATCCCGTTCATCAAATGACAACACATGTCTATGGTCAGGAAACTTAACCATCTTTCATTAACGAGCTAGTCAAGTAGAGGCATACTAGGGACACTTTGTTTTGTCTATCTATCCACACATGTATCAAGTTTCTGGTTAATACAATTCTAGCATGCATAATAAACATTTATCATGATATAAGGAAATATAAATAACAACTTTATTATTTCCTCTAGGGCATATTTCCTTCAGTATCCCACTTGCACTAGAGTCAATAATCTAGATTACATTGTAATGATTCTAACACCCATGGAGTCTTGGTGTTGATCATGTTTTGCTCGTGGAAGAGGCTTAGTCAATGGGTCTGCAACATTCAGATCCGTATGTATTTTGCAAATCTCTATGTCTCCCTCCTTGACTTGATCGCGGATGGAGTTGAAGCGTCTCTTGATGTGTTTGGTTCTCTTGTGAAATCTAGATTCCTTTGCTAAGGCAATTGCGCCAGTATTGTCACAAAAGATTTTTGTTGGACCCGATGCACTAGGTATTACACCTAGATCGGATATGAACTCCTTCATCCATACTCCTTCATTTGCTGCTTCCGAAGCAGCTATGTACTCCGCTTCACACGTAGATCCCGCCATGACGCTCTGCTTGGAACTGCACCAGCTGATAGCTCCACCATTCAATATAAATACGTATCCGGTTTTTGACTTAGAGACATCTGGATCAGTGTCAAAGATAGCATCGACGTAACCATTTACGACAAGCTCTTTGTCACCTCCATAAACGAGAAACATATCCTTAGTCTTTTAAGGTATTTCGGGATGTTCTTGACAGCTGTCCGGTGATCCACTCCTGGATTACTTTGGTACCTCCCTGCTAAACTTACAGCAAGGCACACATCAGGTCTTGTACACAGCATTGCATACATGATAAAACCTATGGCTGAAGCATAGGGAAGGACTTTCATTTTCTCTCTATCTTCTATAGTGGACGGGCATTGAGTCTGACTCAACTTCACACCTTGTAACATGGGCAAGAATCCTTTCTATGACTAATCCATTTTGAACTTCTTCAAAACATTATCAAGGTATGGCTTTGTGAAAGTGCAATTAAGCATATTGATCTATCTGTATAGATCTTGATGCCCAATATATAAGCGGCTTCACTGAGGTCTTTCATTGAAAAATTCTTATTCAAGTGTCTTTTTATGCTATCCAGAAATTCTGTATTATTTCCAATCAACAATATGTCATCGACATATAATATTGGAAATGCTATAGAGCTACTCACTTTCTTGTAAATACAGGCCTCTCCAAAAGTCTGGATAAAACCATATGCTCTGAGCACACTATCAAAGCATATATTCCAACTCCGAGAGGCTTGTACCAGTCCATAAATGGATCGCTGGAGCTTTTACACTTTGTTAGAACCTTTAGGATCGACAAAACCTTCTGGTTGCATCATATACAACTCTTCTTTAAGAAATCCATTAATGAATGCAGTTTTGACGTCCATTTGCCAAATTTCATAATCATAAAATGCAGCAATTGCTAACATGATTCAGACAGACTTAAGCATCGCTCCGGGTGAGAAGGTCTCATCGTAGTCAAATCCTTGAACTTGTCGAAAACCTTTCGCAACAAGTCGAGCTTTGTAGACAGCAACATTACCATGAGTGTCAGTCTTCTTCTTGAAGATCCATTTATTATCTATGGCTTCCCGATCATCGGGCAAGTCAACCAAAGTCCATACTTTGTTCTCATACATGGATCCCATCTTAGATTTCATGGCCTCAAGCCATTTCACGGAAACTGGGCTCATCATCGCTTCCTCATAGTTCGTAGGTTCATCATGGTCTAGTAACATGACTTCCAGAACAGGATTACCGTACCACTCAGGTGCGGAATGTACTCTGGTTGACCTACGAGGTTTGGTGGTAACTTGATGTGAAGTTTCATGATCATCATCATTAGCTTCCTCACTAATTGGTGTAGGCATCACTGGAACTGATTTCTATGATGAGCTATTTTCCAATTCGAGAGAAGGTACAACTACCTCATCAAGTTCTACTTTCCTCCCACTCACTTCTTTCTAGAGAAACTCCTTCTCTAGAAAGGATCCATTCTTAGCAACAAATATCTTGCCTTTGGATCTGTGATAGAAGGTGTACCCAGCAGTTTCTTTTGGTATCCTATGAAGACGCACTTCTCCAATTTAGGTTCGAGCTTATCAAGCTGAAGCTTTTTCACATAAGCATCGCAACCCCAAACTTTAAGAAACGACAGCTTAGGTTTCTTGCCAAACCATAGTTCATACGGTGTCGTCTCAACGGATTTAGATGGTGCCCTATGTAACATGAATGCAGCCGTCTCTAAAGCATAACCCCAAAATGATAGTGGTAAATCAGTAAGAGACATCATAGGTCGCACCATATCTAATAAAGTACGGTTACGACGTTCGGACACACCATTACGCTGTGGTGTTCCATGTGGCGTGAGTTGCGAAACTATTCCACATTGTTTCAAATGAAGACCAAACTCATAACTCAAATATTCGCCTCCGCGATCAGATTGTAGAAACTTTATTTTCTTGTTATGATTATTTTCCACTTCACTCTAAAATTCTTTGAACTTTTCAAATGTTTCAGAATTATGTTTCATTAAGTAGATGTACCCATATCTGCTTAAATCACATGTGAAGGTCAGAAAAAAACAATACCCGCCACAAGCTTCAAAACTCATCGAACATCGTACATCAGTATGTATTATTTCCAATATGTCTGTGGCTCGCTCCATTGTTCTGGAGAACGGAGTTTTAGTCATCTTTCCCATGAGACATGGTTCACAAGAATCAAGTGATTCATAATTAAGTGATTCCAAAAGCCCATCTGCATGGAGTTTCTTCATGCGCTTTACACCAATATGACCTAAACGACAGTGCCACAAATAAGTTGCATAATCATTATTAACGTTGCATCTTTTGGCATCAATATTATGAATATGTGTATCACCACGAATGAGATTCAACAAAAATAGACCACTCATCAAGGGTGCATGACCATAAAAGATATTACTCGTATAAATAGAACAACCATTATTCTCTGATTTAAATGAATAACCGTCTCGCATCGAACAAGAGCCAGATATAATGTTCATGCTCAACACTGACACAAATAACAATTATTCAGGCCTAAAACTAATCCCGAAGGTAGATGTAGAGGTAGCATGCCGACGGCGATTGTCGGTGTCAAAACCGGAGGATCCCGGGTAGGGGGTCCCGAACTGTGCGTCTAAGGCGGATGGTAATAGGAGGCAGGGGACATGATGTTTTACCCAGGTTCGGGCCCTCTTGATGGAGGTAAAACCCTACGTCCTGCTTGATTTATTCTTGATGATATGAGTATTACAAGAGTTGATCTACCACGAGATCAGAGAGGCTAAACCCTAGAAGCTAGCCTATGGTATGATTGTATGTTGTTCTACGGACTAAAACCCTCCGGTTTATATAGACACCAGAGGGGGCTAGGGTTACACAAGGTCGGTTACAAAGGAGGAGATATACATATCCGTATTGCCTAGCTTGCCTTCCACGCCAAGTAGAGGTCCATCCGGACACGAGACAAAGTCTTCAATCTTGTACCTTCATAGTCCAACAGTCCGGCCAAAGGATACAATCCGGCTATCCGGAGACCCCCTAATCCAGGACTCCCTCAGTAACCCCCGAACCAGGCTTCAATGACGATGAATCTGGCGCGCAGTGTTGTCTTTAGCATTGCAAGGCGGGTTCTTCTCCATATTTCGAACGTTTGTAAAGCAGTGTCCAATCCCATAAATGTTTGGACCTCTTCGCTTACGTTCTCAATAAGGGCTATCTCCCACGCGTCGAATGAATACGAGGTGCCAGGGCGTTTTTACATTCGCCCCCCTAGCCAGATAAATAAATTGTCTATTAAAGGATGGGGATTCTTAGATCCGATCCATACCATCCTCCCCCAGCGAGAATCCATCAGAGCATGTTTCGGAAAGATCCATTCCAGCATGGCCGACCTCCGCAGCTCCTCCTCCCGCCCCCGCAGCCCTAAGCCCGGTGATTGGGAGAGATGTTCAGTCCCACACAGTCGATTAGTCGAACTGCAGACTAAGGGATTTCTCCCTCCGACGTATATGGTGCCCGTTCGAGCCGGGCTTGCCACCTACAATGGCGGGGAGCAAGCGGAGAGCTTTCCCTGTCCCTCTATGGGAGAGCGGGTCTGCCTTGTTCCTTATTTATTAAGGGGACTCGGATTTCCAATTCATTCGTTCCTCTGCGGGCTCCTGGAGTTCTACGGCCTCCAATTACACAATTTCACTCCTGCCTCCATTCTACATATCGCCGGCTATGTTGCTCTCTGCGAGTTGTTCCTGGGCTGCGAGGCTCACTTCGAGCTGTGGAAAAGGCTATTTTGCCTCGTCCCTCGTGCACAGAGGGGGTCACGTTATCAAGTGGACAGAGCCGAAATATGGCGCATCGCCGGTACTGGATACCTATCCGGTACCCCGAAGAAGTTGTCCGAAGACTGGCCTTCGGAATGGTTTTATATGGAGGATGTTCCCCTTCCGGACCCTGTTCGGGGGGTCTTCCTGAGTTCAGTAATGCCCCTTTGAAGAAACGCCGAAGTTGGCGCCCACGGAGCCCCCTAGGTGGAAGACAATGGGGAAGTCCTCTACCTGATGAACCGGATTAAAGCACTAGCTCAATTAGGATTGACAGTAATCGAAGTTATGTCGATTTGCATAATGCGGGGAGTGCAACCACTTCAATATCGTGGGCACCCCTTCTGGTGTTTTAACGGGGCAGATGATGCCACCCGCTGCGGGCGTGAGGGTCCGGACAATGCTGTCGCTTTAGCAAAAATTCTGTCGGAATTGTTCAAGGGAGAGGAAGAGGAGTTCATCCACATCAAGCCACGGGATGGATTATCCATGTACAATCCTCCAAGCTGGGTAAGTTACATCTCCTTACTCCCATTTTTCCCGCATTCTTTGTCGTAAATATTCACCTTGCCACTTTGCGGCAGGAACTGTGAAAAGCCATAAAGGCGGTTAGCAGCCCTTCTCCACAACCCGAGGACCCTGACCGGGCCCTCGACTCCGGACTCGAAGAAGATCCGGTTATATTCGTAGAGCTGATAGACCGGCAATTCTATCAGTTAAGCTGCGATGATGCCATGGTGGCCATTACAGCTGACTATCCCGGACTGCTTCCTGCATCGCACGTAAAAAAACCAAGAAATCCCAACTCCAAAAACTAGGATCCCCTATTAGACACTTCACCTACAGTCGTGGAATTGTCATGGCAGATGTCCTTAGTGTCAGGACTTAGTCGCGAGGACAACGCATCTATGTGGTAGCTTGAGAGGGGTTGAGTGGAACGAGAGACGCGAGGTTTTCACCCAGGTTTGGCCCCTCACGGTGGAGGTAAAAGCCTACATCCTACTTCATTAATATTGATGATGATGATCACGATTACACGGGTGCTCTAACTTGAGAGCTATAGACCTGTTTGTCTAACCCTAATCTATCTAACTTGTAGAACTTGTCCCTCTTGGGGTGCCTTGCCCCTCCTTATATATGTTGAAGGGGCGGCTTACATGACTAATCCTATTAGGATTAGGATTACTCCATTACAAGTGGAGTCCGAGTTTTGCTTCCTTTATAAAAGAATATTTCTTATGCTTTCCTCTTAAGCCGGCCTACAATGATGTAAGCCGGCCTTCCTTGAACCGCCTACTGGGCCTCCGGGTCTTGTCTCTCCTCTAACCCACTGGTCGGGTCATCAATGAGACACCTGGCTCGGCCGAGTCATCAGTGAGTGGAGAGATCCGGGCGGGTCACTTAGTGAGACTCCAAGTCGGGGCGGGTTACCAGTGAGTTGCCAAGTCCGGCCGGGTCATACCGCGGGGTATATCCTCGACATTAGCCCCCAGTTTAATTTCAATTTATCCATGTTAAACTGATCCTGCAAAATAAACACAAGAACAAACTTGATAGGTTGTGCTCTGGGTTAAACATTTTCCTGAACCGGCACCTGATCATCTTTAAGTCCTTGTCATTTCCTCCTGGATGCATACTCAAAGATCTTATAGCAAATCTCTTTTAACAGATATGTCCAAACCTTGCCAATGCAAAAATCCAGATACTTATTTTGAGAAATCCGGGTCAATAGGCCAGCTTCAGAGCCAATTTGCAGACATTGGTATCTTATAGAGAAATATTGTAATAAATAATCCACTTGAATCGGCTTCCAAAGCGCCGGCTTAAAAAATATTGGTCTTGAAAAACTCATCTGACTTTCAGCCGGCTTGTAGAACTTGCCGGTTTATCATTGCCAAAATATCCGGTTTGTAAATATTGATAGCACCGGGTCATAATTGTTGCCGACGCTGGGTCATAGTTATTGGTGATGCCGGGTCAATCTGGTTTACTCAAAACTGATAATTTGAAGATTTATCTCCCTTATATCCATATTACCTGTAGCCCCCAAGTCTTGAGCAGAAACAAAGTGATGACTTAAGACTTGCTTCAATATAAATACTGCCACTTTGAATACTCCATATATGTAGCCCCCAAGTGCCGGGTTGTCATGCTTGCAGCAACCTGGGACTTGTAATTGCCTTATACTCATAAAAAAGTACAACCAGTGTAGCCCCAAGGGCCAGGTCATTATGCAATAATGAGCAGGGACTTTATATATATGATCATATATACTTGAACAACAATGTGTAGCCCCCAAGGGCCGGCTCAGTAAGATAATATTGAGCTGGGACTTTATATATACTTCTTTTGAAAAGAACATCATATGATGTAACCCCCATCATGGGGCTTGAACCCACGTCCACAAGGTTAAGAGCTTTGTGCTTTACCAACTGAGCAGTGGACCCTTCAATATAATGGAATAAAACTTGTGTACCTTGAATTGTTGACAGGAGCAATTGGTAGCCCCCAAGGGTCGGCTCATTATGATGTGATGAGTCGGGTCTTCAATAAGGCCAGTTAAATTGTCTTTGCATTAGCCCCCAAGTGCCATGGTGCATGCTGGCAGTGACATGGGACTTGCATATTTGATATAATCCCAAACTAAATAATGTAGCCCCCAAGTGCCAGGTTGTAAGCCTGTAGCAACTCGGGACTATTCTTTCCATTATACAATAAATCATATCCACTGATAAAATAATAGCCATTGCGCCAAAGCAACTTTGAATACCTTATCTGTTGACAAGTAAATCCGGAGTTTAAATACCCGGCGGCTTTTGGCCGATGGAGATTTAATATGCCACCATTGTAAGCCGGAATTTTCATAACCCGGTGGCTTATAGCCTTTGAGAAAATCAAGAATTCATAACCCTTTTGAGACACCAAGTTCAATCTTTGATGATGGGCTGGAACTTAATCATTTATGTAAGTCATAGCTCTGTAAATCCTGCATAGAATTTAAACAACATATGCCCTGGCGACTTTACGTCAAAAGCCAGGGTGGGTAACTACTCAAATGTAGTTTTATCCTGCACATAAGTAAATCACAAGATCCCCTGGCGGTTTACCGCAGGGCGGATCATAATATCCCACATATAACCATTGTGATATTTAATTTGTACTATTGGTTTACATGACCTATGCAGTAAGGGTGATAACCGAATCCTTAGAAGCCAATACTTCCAAATATATGATGATTGTCACATGTTGGCGACTTATCGTCGAAAGCCAAGCCGGGTTTAAACGAAACCACACTTATATGCTTCAAATATGAGCAAAAAGTATCAAAACCCAACAGATTGTTTGCAAAAACTTAAACCAAATAAAAATCGAGGTTTCTAATTCAAATACGATCAGTAAACCGTTCCAAAGGGGTTAAGCTAGGATTCGAATACGATCATGTAGCCCCCAGTGGCTTTGGCGTTGCGCCGATCAAGAGGGTACCGACAGCTATATTCTCTTTGGTTCGAATATGACCTATGTTTGAATAGGAAGCCCACAAATGACCTTGAGAGGTTTTTAACGACCCTGATTCGAATACGACCCAAGTCGGACCCAAAAGGGGTTAAGCAATGATTCAGATACGATCAAGAAGCCCCCTAATGAGTTTGGCTTTGCACTGATCAAGAGGGTTACGACAGCTATGTTCTCTTTGGTTCGAATATGACCTATGTTTGAACAGGAAGCCCCCAAATGACCTGTAAATGTGGCTATGAGCCGGATCAAAGGGTAATCATAGCTTAGCTCAATAAGCCGGAAGCCCCCAAGTGATATATTTCTGAGCTGTGCTCGCCAGGTGCCTATCTTTGAGTTGTGCTATGCAACA
This sequence comes from Triticum aestivum, assembly GCF_018294505.1. Lineage (NCBI taxonomy): Eukaryota > Viridiplantae > Streptophyta > Magnoliopsida > Poales > Poaceae > Triticum > Triticum aestivum. Next base: position 604,753,854 of record NC_057812.1, read on the forward strand.
AACTCTCTTTGGTTCCTGTAATTTTTTCTGAAAACTCGAACTTGCAAGAGATGAATTATTTTTAAACCGGAATTTCAAACCAGATATTTAGAGATTCAAAGCTTTGTGGGAGACAGGTTTAGCTTGAGCCGAATTGTAAATCGAAGCATCATTGTGAGCCGGAAATTTTCTGACGGCCTTTATATTTTTACCAATATGGCGGTAGCCTCTGGGACCGGGTAATCTTCCCTCCAATGACCCGGGTCCTGAATCTCACGATATTTGCTAAGTCATGTCATCATAGCCACTAAGTCTTAAGACTACTCGAGGAGTTGTGTTGGGATTCTCCATTTTTGTCTGTGATATAAACCGGTATGAGGCATTCATTAGCTCAGTGATATAATAGTCCTTTTTGCAGTAGACAACTTGTCCTGCATTAGAGAACTTGCAAGGCAAAGTAATTGTTCTTTTAAAGAAAACAGTATGCGATATAAATATATACTGGATGAATATCACCTCATATGTTAGGCCAGGAATTATCCTACCATGAAGTTGATGATCTTTACTGTGAAGCTGGAAGCCATCACAGGCAAGTCGGCCGCGGGTATAGACAGATGAGTCAGCCGTGGCAGTTTAAACCGGAGCAGACAGGCGAGTCAATCGCGTTGTGTTGATGTAGCAGAGGCCACGACTTGCACTCGTATCCATCGAGCAGCACGGTACGGACAAGCGCTAGTGCAAAAATAATTTGGTGCACGCTCCTTACGACACCTCTGTAATGAATAATGATCCTGCCAAAAAATACCATAGACCAAAGTAATTGTTCTTAAGCAATTTAATATATGTTGGTAAAATACATAGAAAAGATAGCACCTAGTATTTTCATCGGATGAATGTGGACAATGATACTGAGCGTAGTCAGATACAAAAGATAGTCCGTATAGATGCACGTCATCTATGTGCTTTTCCTTTGTCTTTTTCCTCTTTCCAAAGTAATGATTGCCTGCCTGTAAACTTTGATGTGTGGCAACGAGTAGCATCTGTGGCGATTCAGACAAGAGGTGACGGTGAGCGCTGCACATCCGGTTCAAGGGTAAACGAGGTGGCGCCGGTGACTCACAGCAACGGGGGTGAGGCCGGGGCGGCTCAATTCGTCGCAACAGCAGGTAGAAGACAGGCGTGGTCGGTGAAAGGTGCGGACGGCGAGCGACGACTCAAGGCCGGCCGACGTGGCGGCGCAAGGCGCCGGGTGGGTAACCCGGTGAAGCAGGATTCAAGACCGCATCGGTCGAGGCGGTTTAGAAGGTCGGCGGAAGCGATTCGGCGACTCGTTCCGGCGGCCCGGCCCATAGGTGGAGGCGGCTTGTGGCTCGGCACGGCGCATGGCCATGGCGACTTTGGAGGCAACCGGCGGCAGCTCATGCAGGGAAGAACCGGCGCCAGCCACGAGAGACATGACCCGGTGGGGAAACAGCAGGCAGAGGTAATCCGGCGGGGCGGCAACTGAAGCGGGCAGAGATAACCCGGCGACTTGGCTAGCAAGGCCGGGGCAGCATTAGGTCCGGGGCGGTTTAGCGCGGCTCAAAAACGATCTCGAGCAGTAGCGGCCGGTCATGGTGACCCGGCAGGGCGGCTCACAGTGGCGGCTCAGGGAGGCCCCCAGTGAGACGGAGCACGGCGGCTTGGCCAAGGTGGCAGGGCTGCGGCGATGACATCGCCCAGTGGTTCAACGAGACGCGGAGCGCGGGCGGGTCGTAGTGGCCCGCGGCTCAATCCGCGGCTGTAACCATGCAGTAGTAGTAGAGGAGTCCGAGCTCTATGCCATGACTGTATCCATCTCCGGGTCATGGTGGATTTGGAAAACCCATGTCCGCATATCCTCCATTTTTTTAATAATGATTTCCCTTTGAATGCCTTTAGGAGTGGTGTTGACGGGCTTGTTGCACATAAATACTACTTGACGCATGTAGACTGCCTTTGCTGCCATCGCCACTGAATAATGTTTTTCCTTAGACAATCAGTGTAGCAAAACTGGAAATATGAGTCACTTGTCAAGGCACAGACAAAATCGATCCAGTATTTGTGCCATCATGGATGTTTAGACATGATGTAAAATGTACTTTCGCCTGTACCCTGTATGTCGTGGTTTTGTCACGGTAGATGCCCTAGAGAAAGGACTTAGTCGTGGAGCCATCGCGACGGGTTAGCTTGAAGGGGTTAAAGCGGACACAGGGACGCAAGAGAGTTTATACTAGTTCGGCCCCTTCGATGAAGGTAAAAGCCTACGTCTAGTTGTGATGGAATTGATGGGGTTTCGATGACTAGGGAGCAAACAAGCTTCGCCTATGTCTCGAGTTGTTGTCTGCTCCTTGAACCGCCGCCGTGTCGTCCCCTTATATACACGGGTGACGCCCGTTGGTTCACCAAGTCCCAACACCGGTCGAAATTCGTATCCGGGTTGGTCTCTCCTTATTTCTAACTTACAATACAAGTTTATATACAAATACCGGTTTACAACTACAAGTATTAAACCGACTACGGGCCTTAAGCCCTCATCTGTCTTCCTGGGCTTTAGCACTCTTGAACTACTGATGAAGTTGACCCGGCCCAGATAGGCCGGTTTACGCCCAGCAGTAATATCCCCAACATTAGGCCCCAGATTGATTTGAACGGGTTCATGTCAATCCTTTAACAAAAACTTCATCTTCAACATCTTCTCATACATTGGTAAACCGCCATGATGTCATGTTCTCTGATTGCTGTAAACCGGAGTGATGTCACCTATCATAACGAAACTATCCATTATGCTTCCTTGTTTAATAGATCTACGGAAATCGAGGCGACAGCTCCGTTTCGTGGCCCCTTGATTGTCGCGCCTGACACATGTCCTTTTGCCTTATAAATAGGACCGAAGGGTCATTTCTTTTCTCCCCTTCGTGCCTTTCTTCTTCGTCTTCCTCACGTCGCCAGCCTCGGAGCTCCGCCGCCGCCTTCGACCTCTGCCTCAACCTTGGCCACTACATCAACCTGGGCGCACCAAAGCATCGCGGCAACCTTCCGCGTCTTCCTCAGCTCCAGTAAACCTTCTATCCTTTCCCCCACAGATCTGCTCTAGGGTTTCACAGTTCTTCAGTGTTCATCGTCTGCCTCTTGCTCATACGATAGATCTTTAGATGAATCCGCAAATCTTTATTCTGTGCAATAGTAGTTGTTTAACCTTCGCCTTCACTTATGCATCTCAAAACCATAGATCTATATGTACGTTTTGCTCATTGATTCAGTACTGCTCCTTTTGGACCTCTGAATATTTATCTCTTTTCTGAACTTGCTTCAGATCCATCACTGTAGAGAAATCTTATGAAATCTATTTCTATAAACTTACTCATCTGCTTCAATGTTTAGACCAGGCGGTTTAACCTTGTAGAAAAAATTGCCAAACCGGTATATACCATTAGTCCCCTTGTTGAACCGCCAGATGTTGTTGCTTCATAAAACTCCGGTTCAGATAGATCTGTCTCCGGTTTAACATTGCACATACCAATGTACCTTGATCAATGCATTTTTGAACCGGGATCTTCTACCTTGTAGATTTCATCATGGCTAAGCAAGTATATGAGTGCAATTGGGTTCCTTCTCGCATCACAGAGGCTCAGCTGGACTATTTAGTCCTGATTGGCGCTTTAGGCAGCAAAGATACCATCCATTGGAGGGCTCCTGGCAAAGAATGCCCTCCCACACCTCAAGAAGGAGAGGTCGTTGTTTTCATAGATCACTTAGCCCGGGGCTTTAAGCCGCCCGGTTCTAAATTTTACCGGGATGTTTTAGCCGATTTCCAACTCCATCCACAAGACACTGGCCCCAACTCTGTTACAAATATGTGTCACTTCCAAGTGCTCTGTGAGGCGTTTTTCAAGAGGAGCCCATAGTGGAATTGTTCAGGGACCTTTTCCATCTAAACTACCGCACTGAGTTTACTGATGGCTCTAATACGGAGTTGGGTGGCGTGGCGATCCAGAAAAGGAAAGAGGTCACATACCCTCATGCCAAACTGCACAGCCACCCCAAAGAATGGAATCAGACATGGTTCTATTGCAAATACACCTCCCCTGCTGGTGAGAATCCCTTGCCCGGCTTTCGTCCGGAGCGGCTCAGCAATACACACCCCTTTCCGCAAAGATTGACTGCCTAGGAGAGAAGCAAATATGCTCCTCAACTGTCGAAGTTCAAAGCTTTTACGGCCAACGATTTAACAAAAGTTGATCTCGCTCGCTGTTGGATATCATGGAGCATACTGCCCCTTAGTCAGCGCTCCGGTTTGATGTGCGAGTATACTGGCAGTGTTGATGATCCACTGCGACATTCCAACATCCAGCTCACCGATGAAGAAATCACAGAGGCTGTGAATAAGATGCTGAATGAACCGAAACACATCTGTGCTAAAAACAGCCTGCTTCCCTTTTGTGCCACCAACAAACCGCCAGCTGTAAGACTTTGATTTTTCTTTTTTCTGAATCTGTTATTGATATATCTGGTCATTGTTTAATATCAGTGTCTGTGTAATCAGGCCAATGATCCGTTTTGGAGCAAGAAACTGCCGCAGGAGAAACCAGAAAAACCAGACAAACCGGAAAGAGCAACCCGGCAAAGACTAAAGCTGTGAAGTGAAAGTGCGTTATATCGACTAGAGGGGGGGGGGGTGAATAGGCGATTTTTATGAAAGTCTTCAAAACGTGGAAGTTATGAAGACAAACAGTAGAGATATGCCTATTACTATGCAGCGGAAGTTAGACTACACTAGGCAAGCCATGGTCAAGTATCAACAGAGTGAAAGCACAGTGACGAATAGTTGTAGTGTAATAAGGATCAGGTAGGAAGATACTATGAAGCCAAAAAGATCATACACTCACGTTGTGAAGACAAAAGATAGAACAGACAAGCAATGACTTCACAACGAGTGATCAGTAAGTAAAAGGAAGTGAAGATGAAACCAGTGACTCATTGAAGACAATGATGTGTTGGACCAGTTCCAGTTGCTGTGACAAATGTACGTCTGGTTCGAGCGGCTAGGTATTTAAACCTTAGGACACATAGTCCTGGACACCTAGTCCTGAACACGCAGCTCAGGACACCAAGTCCTCACCGTATTCTCCTTGAGCTAAGGTCACATAGTCCTCGCCCAATCACTCTGGTAAGTCTTCAAGGTAGACTCCCAAACCTTCACAGACTTCGTTCACTGGCAATCCACAATGTCTCTTGGATGCTCTGAACGCGATGCCTAAACGTCTGGGGATGCACAATCCTCAAGTGTAATAAGTCTTCAGATCACACAGACAAGAATACTTAAGTGATGCCCAATTCTCTCTGGCTTTGGGTAGTTAGGGCTTTTCTCCTCGCTATGAATTTTATCTCAAAGGCTTCGAGGTGGGTTGCTTTCAAACGACAAAAGCCGTGCACTGAAATCTGAGCAGCCAACCGTTTATGGTTGTAGGGGGTGGGCTATTTATAGCCACTTGGCAACCCGACCTGATTTGTCCGAAATGACCCTGGGTCACTAAGGAACTGACACGTGTCTCAATGGTCAGATTTCAAACTCTCATGGCAACTTTACTTGGGCTACAAGCAAAGCTGACTTGTGCGGCTCTGGACAAGATTCGGTCTCATTGTCTTCACTCGAAGACATAGGTTTTTGGTTTAGGCATCACTTCAGTCATTCTGACTGGTTCTCCTGGACCCCACTTAACAGTACGGTGGTTCCTATGACTCAACACAAAAGAAAAAGAACTACGAAAGATCTAAGTCTTCGAGCTCCATAGGCTTCATAACGTGTCTTCTTTTGTCATAGTCTTCAATGTGAATATCTTCATATACCACCTTTGACTTCAATGTCTTCATACATTTTTAGGGGTCATCTCTGGTAGTAAAACCGAATCAATGAGGGACTTCTACCTGTGTTATCCTACAATTCTCACAAACACATTAGTCCCTCAACTAGGTTTGTCGTCAATACTCCAAAACCAACTAGGGGTGGCACTAGATGCACTTACAATCTCCCCCTTTTTGGTGATTGATGACAAACTAGTTGAAGTTTTCAATGGGGAATATAGTCTGTGAAATTGTAAAGGATAAGGAATTGTCTTCATAAGTTGCAAGCGCTCCCCCTGAAGATGTGCATATAAGTTAATTTGCTTTTGGAATGCAAATGCACATGGCAGGTTGTACTTGGAGATCCACTTCAGCTTATGATGACAATTCACTATGCATGTGAAAGTATATGAAGATAATGACATGCATAATGGAAAATGGACGTCTGCAGAATGAGATGAGTGCGGAATTTACCGTCGCACATGCAGAATTTATCTTCGCAAAACATGGTGGCAAACAAGTAGCAGACGACCATCTGGTTTAAGTGTTACAACTCATAAGAACCAAATGTAGCAAAAAAACGAGAGTTGTAAGCACGAAGCAAAACATAGCAAAACATAAAGCACCCGCCCATATGGACCCGCTTGAAGACTATCAACTCATATGCTTCTCCCCCTTTTGTTAGCAAGGACCAAAAAGGTTTGAAGACATAGAGTGTCTACTCGTTCCCAGGAGCAGCAGGGTCATTGGAGGTGTTTGGCAGTGCAGAAGAGGGTGGTGGTGAAGTTGCATCGTCTTCATCCTCGATGACTCGTGCAGTTACTGTTGCAGCAGATGAAGAGAACTCAGAGTCTTCAAGTGATGGTGTGTTTCGCATCACAGCCCTTCTAGGACATGTGGTGTCAAACTTGAATCGCTCAGTGAAGCCATCGTCTTCAAGTTCAGCTTCAGTACACATCATTGATAGCCCTTTCCATGTACGACGACATGTTTCATGGGTAACGAAAGCATTCTTGGTGGCAAGATTTCGAAGACGATTAACATCCACCAAGAGGCTTTTCATCTGACGCTTTAGCCAGTCATGATGCCTATCTTGTTTTTGATGAAGTGTGACACCCCAAATTTTTGACCTTGTCTTATTAATTAAAATTTTTGCCAGGAAATTAAAACTTCTATTTTCTGGGCTCCCTTTTTATTTTTGAACCTTTTTCTCCCTTGTTATTATGGAGTTTTTCCCCCAAAATGAAAACTTTTCAAATATGTTATTGGACTTGTTTAACCTCTCTAGAAAACTTTTCTTTTATTAGTAGAACAAATTACATAATTAATTTTCTTTATCTTTATTTTCTTGAAAAATGGTTTTCCAAGGTTATATGGCCATAATTGAACTACAACCATTTGATAAATTCACTTAAAATTCCAACCAAAATTTGGAGATGTAATGTGATGTTTTTAAATCACTTTTATACAAAAATATCTTTTATTCATGAAATATTTTGAGCTCTGCACCCAATTTTCTTCTCTGGTCCAGAGTGCAATTTTTCACTACAACCCATTTAAATATTTCTTTCTAGCCTCAACCAAAATTATGAGATGTTGGTAGTAGCTTATGATTCAACTTTATGCAAAAACCCAATGATGTTATTTGAAGTTTTTGAGTGAATCAACCTCATTTTCATTCTGTTCCAACAAGTCCAACCCATTTTTGGATTTTATTTCATTTATTCTATTCCCCAAAACAATTCTGTCAATTATTTTAAGCCTAGGTGACTTGCAAAGCAAGTACCTAATTTCCTTTGAGTTTTGATCTCAAACCAACTCCTCTGGATAGTCCTTAGCACCCACAACCTAGAACCATCAAGATCCACTCTTCTTCTTTTTCAAAATTTTCAAGTTTCAGCATCTGCAAGTTTGGACAAGATTTGTCAAATTTGGTGAAATTCATATCTTCTCTTCTCCAAAAATTCTACCAAAATTCAGGCAGCCTCCAGGTGCAATGAGAGACCACTCCACCAAAAATCAGCTCAAGGAAAAATCCCTAGAGGCTAGAATCATTCTGTCGAACAATTGGCGTGCACTGTTTTTGTTCATGTTCAGTAAATTCAGAATTTGCAGTGTTGTTCTCCGTCAGAGATTCAGTCACATGTCCACAGTGCCCTTGGCACGTTGCTCGCCGCCTGGCCTGCTTGTCCGGAGCTCCACACGCGCGCTTGGCGCCTTCCTGGCGTCGGTGGCACCCTGGCCCGCCTGCGCCGGCGTGTCTTGCGGCGGCCGAACCACCGTAGCGGTTGACAGGGAGCAGAACGGCGGCTCAACGCCGTTCGGCGCCGCCCAATCCTCCTGGTAGCTCCGCGTGGCCATCTCCTTGCCAGCGCACGCATGCGGCACCATCGCCGTGGCGCGGCACGCACAGAGCGTGCTCCCTGCCGCTGACGGGCCCGCGTCGCCCCGTTCCGTCGAACTCCCCCTAAGCAACCAAATCCTGACGCGGTTAGCACCTAAACGGAACCAGGGAACGCCCACGACGACGCTCAACCTCAAAACCCTCCCGTGCAACCACGGCACCGCCGTAATCACCTCGCCGGACTTATCCGTTCGCGGCAACCGACTTGGGCCGGCTATATATATAGCACCCTCGAGCCTGCTCTCGCAACTGCACAACTCCACCATCTCACTAGACCCTGCCTGGCCACCGGAGGAGCCTCGAGGGGCCCTTCTTCCTCGACTCCGGCCGCCTCCTTCCGCCAAGGCCTCCGTCTTGATTCACTCCGGTGAGACCATCCCCGGCGCCCAAACTTCGTCAGTAACCTCCTCGAGCATCCAAAGAGCTAACCCCCACTTCGATTCGATCCTTGCAGCCCTCCTCGGCGAGCTCCATCAACGCCCGAACCACCATCCGTCGGAGCAAGGGCCGCCGTTGACGTGGTGCTCGCCGGCGACCACCACCACCACCCACCGACGCAGAAGGACATGGTGAACACCTTGGTAACCTCCGATCCCCCTGCCTCGCCGTGGATCGCCGCCGGCGACCACCGCGGCACTCAGGCACCGTCTAGCTCTGCCGCCTCTTTTGAAATTTCAAACCTGACGAGCGGGACCCGCCTGTCAGCCTCTCTGATATTTTAAACGAACCATTTTCTAAAAATGTCTTCTGCCAAAATGCGTCTCCCCTCTGGGCCGGCGTACTCTCAATCGAAGCATTTTCTGTTTTTATAAGTTAGCCCCTGGGGACTTACTATTTCAATACAGATGAGTCCCTAGATTAAAACTCTTATAACTTTTAAACAGAAAATGATTTTTGATTGATTCTTTTTCTGTCCTCTTTAAATTTTTGTCTAGTTTTTTATCATATTTATTTGAAAAAATTTCCAAACAACTTTTTTGTACTGTGTTTGAAATATGTGTTATTTGCATATTTTTGAAAATAGGATATTTGAAGAGAAGAAAGCTTTCAAAAGATTTGGATTGCACCCTGCCTTTCCACACCATGAAGGCAAGCATCTTGAACCCTGGCATAATATTTTTGATGTGTTAGTTGACACGTTTATAACACCACCTCATTTCCGAGAACCCGTTATTTTATGTGATGATGCGATCATTTGGATGAATGCATATTAGTGATTTCATCGCTGTTGGAAATGAATATACTTGTGATGGTAAGCATCCTCATGTGCCTTGCATGCATGCCGGAAAGGAATCCGGGAAAGCCTCTGCCTTGGGTAGGCGTGAGCTTGTCGTTGGTCTCCGTCGGGACGGTTATGTCCGGTATGGCATAGTAAGGTATAATGGGTGGTGATTCTGTCGGTTGAAATATATTTGATATACATGTCATGCAGGGAACTCATAAGCCTCCTGAGTCGGCCATAGATCGAGTCTTGTTCCAGTAACCCCCATACTTGTTTTGTACTACCACTTGCCCCTGCCGCAGGTAGGGTACGGTTTAGTAAGTCGTCAACCCCTTTCAAGCACACACCGTACAGAGAGGCCATGGTGGAAGATACCGGTTGTAGCCGGTAGGCATGCCACCTGGTCCGGGGGCATGGGTGTATCCGGTTGGGACCGAGAGGGGGGCACCCCTTAGAGCGTGCGATAGAAATTTGATCCCATGCTACGCGAGGTTGTAGCCTCCCCACTTAGAGTTTTGCTTAACAGGTGTCATGGGTGATTCCAGACACGAGTAAAAGCTGGTGTGTGCAAGTCAGGTGTGTTTCAATTAAAAGACCGTAGACGGAATTAGTCCGATGGACTAAAGGAATCCGTTACTCGTGGGTAAAGAGTACACTCTCTGCAGAGATATTAAACCTATTCGAATAGCCGTGTCCATGGTTAAGGATTACAGTCTGGGATGGGTCAAGTGTCGGTCTTAGTGTCGGTCCTCGGAGGAGCCACTAAACTCGAATATTGATGATGACATGTGATATATGATGGTTATGATTGTTATCATTATGGACTAACCGTTTGCATTGTATGAAATAATGAATATCCCTGGGACGGTACCACCTCTTGGATATTTACTATGATTATAAGCCCTTTATGCGGCGTCGCTCAGACGCCCGACTGTGGCATGTTCGTTATTTCATTTTCATATAAGCCCTTTATGTGGCGTTGCTCAGACGCCCGACTGTGGCATGTTTGTTATTCCATTTTCTCATAAGCCCTTTATGTGGCGTCGCTCAGACACCCGACTGAGGCATGTTTGTTATTTCATTTTCTCATAAGCCCTTTATGTGGCGTCGCTCAGACGCCCGACTATGGCATGCTTGTTATTTTATTTACTTTATAAGCCCCTTATGTGGTGTCGCTAAGATGCCCGATTGAGGCATGCTCACTTTTACTATCCCTTTGAGACGTCGCTTCAGACATCCGATCGGTGCATTTTATTACTATTCTGTCATTACATATTCCTGTTGCATATAAATAACCTGCTTGCATGCATCGGGATTTTATTTTCATGACGAACATTATGATTATAGAATATTTTCAGAGCATGATTATCGTTTGCTATATTATACCTGTGTTCTTAATGTTTGCGAGTACATTCAAAGTACTCACTGGCTTGTCCCTGGCTATTGTCTTGGCCAGATTGCTTGCTTGGAGAGGAGCGTGGCGATGACAGCCTCGGAACCTATGCAACGGTGATAGCAGCCTCGCGAAGATAGGAGTTAACCTGGTCAGCTGTTCCTGTGGGAAATGGAGTCCCATAGACCATCGTGATCCACAAACCGCTTCCGCCCTCAACCACTAGAAACCATTTGATGTACTCATAGGCCACAATGGTCTTGTACTACATATTTTTCACTTTTGCTTGGAATTTCTGTAACAAGTCGGTGCCTCAACAGCTAACAGTAATTCTGGGGCTGGTGAGCACAACGACCATTTTCTGGAAATTAATACCCGGAAAACCGGTCGCGACAGATTTGGTATCAGAGCCAGGCTGACCATTGGCTAATCCTATCTAGCCAGGTCGGAAAACCTAGGTAAACCAACCCACCAGACCATAACCAAACCCCAGCCAAGCTTCTCATGCAAGATAGCCACACAGTGACCCCGACACGTTTTGCAGTCGGTGCCCAACCTATCAACCTAGCCTGTCGATCACGCACCAGTGACCAGCACCCAAGGCGTCTCATTCGCAAGCGTGCGAAGGAAGACTCCGTCCCCTTTTTCCTATAAAAAGGGCATGCTAGTCCCAACTCAGCACAGCACAGCCGCTACCCAAAACCGAGCCTTAATGCCTGGCCCCGTTGTGCACAATGAGACCACAGCAACCAACCTTGGAGGCTTTGTGACCATACTCGCAAACCTCACCCGTCGTGCCTATGCGTTAGAAGAGCCCCCAGAATATGTTGTGTACCGAGGACCCATGAGCGGTGAGAGCCGACAATTTTGGGCCACTGTATACATCTACGGTAGGGGTCTAGCACCTGAACGCCCCTACAGGTTCACCGGAAGGACAACTTCCTTTGAGCCACAAGCCATCCAACTCGCTGCTCGAGAAGCTGTAGTTCAACTCCGGCACTTGTCGCCCAGAGTAAACTGTCGCTCCTTCTACTACTACCCCAACCGTGACGGATACGGTAGACCACCCCGAGTTGCCAACGGAGACCACGAGACAGATCCTGCATTGTTGCATCTGGTGCGCTATGTAAATGCACTAGAAGGACTTTTCGATCAAATCACCCTTGATCTGATTCGCCGAGCCCCGGTAGGAAGAGAAGATGAGTCCGACGCCGACAACCCAATCGTACTGTTCGGAGAACCTATCGAGACCCTGAGGTCAGCCCCAGCCATCAACCAAGGCGCTTTGATGACCCCAGAAGCGCTTCGTCGCCTTTTGGGAACACACTCCAATGGGATAGTGGCCAACAATCCCCGCGATGGTCATCATCGCTACCCCGACCCTGCAGTTCCTCCACCCCCTCCAGCTAACCCCGACGGTGAAGCTAGTGGAGAAGCCTCGGCGTCCACAAGGCACACCCGCTTGGATATGAACGAGGTAGACTAATTTACTCGGTTAGTACCGAGCCTTAGTACGGCCACGCCCTGTAATTGTGTGTCGCCATGATTGAATGTTGTTTGCTTGAGCGCCCCGATTTTCAATTATAACCATGCTTGAGTACGTCGGTGAACGGTTGCATTTTACTGCGAGCATACCAAAAACCAACCCCGGCCACACAAAGTTTGTGCTATGAGTAAGCTTTTTGGTTCCAACTAACAGGGAAGATATTTTAAAAAAAAACAACCCTTATCAAATCTCGAGGACGAGATTTTTCTTAAGGGGGGTAGTGTTGTGACACCGCAAATTTTTGACCTTGTTTTATTAATTAAAATTTTTGCCAGGAAATTAAAACTTTTATTTTCTGGGCTCCCTTTTTATTTTTGAACCTTTTTCTCCCTTGTTATTATGGAGTTTTTCCACCAAAATGAAAACTTTTCAAATATGTTATTGGACTTGTTTAACCACTCTAGAAAAACTTTTCTTTTATTAGTAGAACAAATTACATAATTAATTTGCTTGATCTTTATTTTCTTGAAAAATGGTTTTCCAAGGTTATATGGCCATAATTGAACTACAACCATTTGATAAATTCACTTAAAATTCCAACCAAAATTTGGAGATGTAATGTGATGTTTTTAAATCACTTTTATACAAAAATATCTTTTATTCATGAAATATTTTGAGCTCTGCACCCAATTTTCTTCTTTGGTCCAGAGTGCAATTTTTCACTACAACCCATTTAAATATTTCTTTCTAGCCTCCACCAAAATTATGAGATGTTGGTAGTAGCTTATGATTCAACTTTATGCAAAAACCCAATGATGTTATTTGAAGTTTTTGAGTGAATCAACCTCATTTTCATTCTGTTCCAACAAGTCCAACCCATTTTTGGATTTTATTTCATTTATTCTATTCCCCAAAACAATTCTGTCAATTATTTTAAGCCTAGCTGATTTGCAAAGCAAGTACCTAATTTCCTTTGAGTTTTGATCTCAAACCAACTCCTCTGGATAGTACTTAGCACCCACAACCTAGAACCATCAAGATCCACTATTCTTCTTTTTCAAAATTTTCAAGTTTCAGCCTCTGCAAGTTTGGACCAGATTTGTCAAATTTGGTGAAATTCATATCTTCTCTTCTCCAAAAATTCTACCAAAATTCAGGCAGCCTCCAGGTGCAATGAGAGACCACTCCACCAAAAATCAGCTCAAGGAAAAATCCCTAGAGGCCAGAATCATTCTGTTGAACACTTGGCGTGCACTGTTTTTGTTCATGTTCAGTAAATTCAGAATTTGCAGTGTCGTTCTCCGTCAGAGATTCAGTCACATGTCCACAGTGCCCTTGGCACGTTGCTCGGCGCCTGGCCTGCTTGTCCGGAGCTCCACACGCGCGCTTGGCGCCTTCCTGGCATCGGTGGCACCCTGGCCCGCCTGCGCCGGCGTGTCTTGCGGCGGCCGAACCACCGTAGCAGCCGACAGCGAGCAGAACGGCAGCTCAACGCCGTTCGGCGCCGCCCAATCCTCCTGGTAGCTCCGCGTGGCCATCTCCTTGCCAGCGCACGCATGCGGCACCGTCGCCGTGGCGCGGCACGCACAGAGCATGCTCCCTGCCGCCGACGGGCCCGCGTCGCCCCGTTCCGTCGAACTCCCCCTAAGCAACCAAATCCTGACGCGGCTAGCACCTAAACGGAACTAGGGAACGCCCACGACGACGCTCAACCTCAAAACCCTCCCGTGCAACCACGGCACCGCCGTAATCACCTCGCCAGACTTATCCGTTCGCGGCAACCGACTGGGGCCGGCTATATATATAGCACCCCCGAGCCTGCTCTCGCCCCCGCACAACTCCACCATCTCACTAGACCCTGCTTGGCCACTGCAGGAGCCTCGAGGGGCCCTTCTTCCTCAACTCCGGCCGCCTCGTTCCGCCTCGGCCTCCGTCTTGATTCACTCCGGTGAGACCATCCCCGGCGCCCAAACTTCGTCAGTAACCTCCTCGAGCAACCAGAGAGCTAACCCCCACTTTGATTCGATCCTTGCAGCCCTCCTCGGCGAGCTCCATCAACGCCCGAACCACCATCCGCCGGAGCAAGGGCCGCCGTCGACGTGGTGCTCGCCGGCGACCACCACCACAACCCACCGACGCAGAAGGACACGGTGAACACGTTGGTAACCTCCGATCCCCCTGCCTCGCCGTGGATCGCCGCCGGCGACCACCGCGGCTCTCAGGCACCGTCGAGCTCTGCCGCCTCTTTTGAAATTTCAATCCTGACGGGCGGGACCCGCCTGTCCGCCTCTTTGATCTTTTAAACAAACCGTTTTCTGAAAACTTCTTCTGCCAAAATGCATCTCCCCTCTGGGCCGACGTACTCTCAATCAAAGCGTTTTCAGTTTTTATAAGTTAGCCCCTGGGAACTTTCTGTTTCATTACAGATGAGTCCCTAGATTAAAACTCTTATAACTTTTAAACAGAAAATGATTTTTGATTGATTCTTTTTCTGTCCTCTTTAAATTTTTGTCTAGCTTTTTATCATATTTATTTGAAAAAATTTCCAAACAACTTTTTTGTACTGTGTTTGAAATATGTGTTATTTGCATATTTTTGAAAATAGGGTTTTTGAAGAGAAGAAAGCTTTCAAAAGATTTGGAGTGCACCCTGCCTTTCCACACCATGAAGGCAAGCATCTTGAACCCTAGCATACTATTTTTGATGTGTTAGTTGACACGTTTATAACACCACCTCATTCCGGAGAACCCGTTATTTTATGTGATGATGAGATCATTTGCATGAATGCATATTAGTGATTTCCTCGCTATTGGAAATGAATATACTTGTGATGGTAAGCATCCTCATGTGCCTTGCATGCATGCCGGAAAGGATTCCGGGAAAGCCTCTGCCTTGGGTAGGCGTGAGCTTGTCGCCGGTCTTCGTCGGGACGGTTATGTCCAGTATGGCATAGTAAGGTATAATGGGTGGTGATTCTGTCGGTTGAAATATATTTGATATACATGTCATGCAGGGAACTCATAAGCCTCCTGAGTCGGCCATAGATCGAGTCTTGTTCCAGTAACCCCCACACTTGTTTTGTACTACTACTTGTCCCTGCCGCAGGTAGGGTACGGTTCAGTAAGTCGTCAACCCCTTTCAAGCACACACCGTACAGAGAGGCCATGGTGGAAGATACCGGTTGTAGCCGGTAGGCATGCCACCTGGTCCGGGGGCATGGGTGTATCCGGTTGGGACCGAGAGGGGGGCACCCCTTAGAGCGCGCGATAGAAATTTGATCCCATGCTACAGGAGGTTGTAGCCTCCCCACTTAGAGTTTTGCTTAACAGGTGTCATGGGTGATTCCAGACACGAGTAAAAGCTGGTGTGTGCAAGTCAGGTGTGTTTCAATTAAAAGACCGTAGACGGAATTAGTCCGATGGACTAAAGGAATCCGTTACTCGTGGGTAAAGAGTACACTCTCTGCAGAGATATTAAACCTATTCGAATAGCCGTGTCCATGGTTAAGGATTATAGTCTGCGATGGGTCAAGTGTCGGTCTTAGTGTCGGTCCTTGGAGGAGAAACCACTAAACTCGAATATTGATGATGACATGTGATATATGATGGTTATGATTGTTATCATTATGGACTAACCGTTTGCATTGTTTGAAATAATGAATATCCCTGGGACGGTACCACCTCCTGGATATTTACTATGATTATAAGCCCTTTATGCGGCGTCGCTCAAACGCCTGACTATGGCATGTTCGTTATTTCATTTTCATATAAGCCCTTTATGTGGCGTTGCTCAGACGCCTGACTGTGGCATGTTTGTTATTCCATTTTCTCATAAGCCCTTTATGTGGCGTCGTTCAGACACCCGACTGAGGCATGTTTGTTATTTCATTTTCTCATAAGCCCTTTCTGTGGCGTCGCTCAGACGCCCGACTGTGGCATGCTTGTTATTTATTTACTTTATAAGCCCCTTACGTGGTGTCGCTAAGACGCCCGATTGAGGCATGCTCACTTTTACAATCCCTTCGAGACGTCGCTTCAGACATCCGATCGGTGCATTTTATTACTATTCTGTCATTACATATTCCTGTTTCATATAAATAACCTGCTTGCATGCATCGAGATTTTATTTTCATGACAAACGTTATGATTATAGAATATTTTCAGAGCATGATTATCGTTTGCTATATTATACCTGTGTTCTTAATGTTTGCGAGTACATTCAAAGTACTCACTGGCTTGTCCCTAGCTATTGTCTTGGACAGATTGCTTGCTTGGAGAGGAGCGTGGCGATGACAGCCTCGGAACCTATGCAACGGTGATAGCAGCCTCGCGAAGATAGGATTTAACCTGGTCAGCTGTTCCTGTGGGAAATGGAGTCCCATAGACCGTGGTGATCCACAAACCGCTTCCGCCCTCAACCACTAGAAACCATTTGATGTACTCATAGCCCACAATGGTCTTGTACTACATATTTTGCACTTTTGCTTGGAATTTCTATAACAAGTCGGTGCCTCATCAGCTAACAGTAATCCTGGGGCTGGTGAGCACAACGGCCATTTTCTGGAAATTAATACCCGGAAAACCGGTCGCGACATGAAGGGCCACAAGAAGCTCTCGGTCAGTGAGAACACGAGCGCCCTTCTTGGGTCTTGAAGCAGTTGCACTGTCAGTGGCTTCAGTTGAAGCAGGATGTGGTGCACGTGTAGTGCCAGCCAAAGGATACACCCTGGAGATGGCTTCAACACCTTCAATGTTTTGAGTGAAGCTCTGGTGTTCTGCATTCTGAAGACTCAAAGGTTGCTTGGCAAGCTCAGGATATATAGCTTCAGCAGAGGTATCCACATCTGGCAAGAAGATCCGATGGTTGCGGGCTGAGGGCTGATATGAGATCGCAGAGTGAAGCTTGATCAGTCTCATTACCCAAGGAGCATAGAACTTTAAACCAAACAGATCTGAGCCTGATGCAGCTAGTTGGCGTATGAAGAAGTCCTGTGCGTTGAAGCATTTGCCATGAAGGATACAAAACAGCAGAGTCTTCATTGCACCTTCGATCTTGGCATTTGGAGAGTGCCCTTTGATAGGCCAGAGAGTCCGCCAGATAATGTGATAGATGGTTCTGGGCAGGTACTCAAAGTCTTCAACGAAGAACTCTGTTGGATAAGGAGCATCGTGAGGCAATGGCTTCATCATGGAGAGCATCTAACTCATATTCGGTTCAGGCCTCTGGAATATGCTCTCAAGAGCTTCAGTGTGTAGTGGACAACCTTCCTCGAAGAATTTGCCAGGAGTGGGTAGGCCGGTGAGCTCAATGATATCAAATGCATTGGCTTCATGATGGACATTGCCGGTCATCCACTCCAGGGCCCAAGTCTTCAGATCTCTGTTGTATCCTTTGATGTGGAGGGTGGCATAGAATTGCAGCAGAAGCTCTTCGTTCCAGTGCTCTTCATCAGTTACAAACTGCAGCAGACCCACTTGCTTGAAGCAATCCAACGCTTCCTCTAAACAGGGCAGACCAGCAATGGCTTCAACATCAAGGCGCTTGTGCGGGAAGATGCGACCTTGGTTGTATAGGATGCATGAGTAGTAGCTGCGCTGAGGATAGCTCCAGAACCTATCTGATGAAATCCTTTCCCTTGAATAGGGGTTCTTGGAGCTGTTGAAGAACGTATTATCTGCCTTGAAGCTATTGATGTTAAATGAGCCAGGTGCTGATGCAGGACCTGGGAACCTCGGCAGCCTTGGGACTGGCTTCTGGACATGAGGCCTATGCTCAACATGGTAATCAAATTGAGGACCTGCAGCAGACTCAATAACAGAAGTGTCTGGATCAGTAGCTTCGCTGTCTTCTGAAGCTTTTGGTGGGGAGGGCTCCACATTGGCTTCAGTGTTGGTTGTGGCAGCCTCAATATTTTTCATCCTCCGCTTGACTAGCTGGAGGGTCGGTCACAAGCACGTTCTCCTGGAGAACTGCTTCTTGGTGGAGCATAGGAGTGGGCCCTTGTGGTGCTTCTTCTGCGGCTGATGCAGCCAGAATGTCTTCAGCATAGACTTGAGGCCTTGGACCTTTGCGAAGCTTGTGGAATGCAGACGATGCCTGTGGGGTTGGAGTGGGCTGGGCCTCATTGTGTTCTTCCTCTTGAGGGCGATCCGCCCATGACGCATCTTGTGCAATTGTCGACCAACGCTGGTGAGTTCGCTGTGTTCATACTGAGGAAGGGCTGCATCATCTTGTACATGGTCCTGATGATCAATGTCTTCAGCAGCGATGGGGTCGGCTGCTGGTATGTCTTCAGCTTCAGGAGCCGCTGTGGAAGCAGGCTGATGAACTGTCAGTTGTCGTTCTGCGTTGGGGTGAACCATAGAAATAGGTTCAACTATCAAGGGCTCTGTGGGAGCAGCCCGAGATTTCTTGATCTTTCGCTTCTTCTTGCTGGGGGCAGTAGGAGAGGCTTCAGCGCTTTTCCTCTTCCTGGCTTCAGCCTCAGCAGTTCTTGTCTTCTTGAGCTCTGAAGCTGTTGACCGGCTCTTTGGCTTCGAGCCAGTCGTTGCAGTTGGGAAGACAGTTGGAACTGCTTCTTGCCTTGGTGCCTCTGGTTCAGCTGGAACAATCTTCTTCTTTTTCTTTGCGGCCATCTTGGGGTCGATGCCAGGACGCCCAAGTGCCTTGCACTTCTCAGCCTCATTGTAGGCTTGCACACATCTTTCAGCCAGAGACTTCATCCACTCACGTGAACCCTGAGCTTCTGCATGCTTCTTCAGAAAGTTTTCCTTAAGCTCATGCAACATGATCTTGAAGCTCTTCACTTCTTGCACGCTGAGCTTGGCCATATTCTTCTTGAACTGAGCCTTTTCATGATCAATTTTCTTCTTCAGTTCAACAATGCGCTGGGCAATGGCAAGTTCTGAAGCAATTGCGCCTTGGAAGGCGACGCTGAGGCCAACAGGCAGCTGCAGATCTTCGAAGCTGATGTTTGGTGTGGCAAACCATTCGTCGATGAAGTTGTGGATGATGGCGACATCAAAGAGAGGCAAATTTTTGAAGATTTCAGCTTCTTCTTTGCTCTTGATGAGCTGCTCGAGAGCGTCATCTCCAAGATCTTCATCACTTGACAGATCAATGGCTTCGCTGTGCAGAATGTCAGTAGCTGTGAGCTCTTTTCCGGTGTATGGCTAAGGCATCTTGGCCTTCTGGGGCTTAGAGACGCGGGATACGTCTTCAGACTGCACACTGTCTTCAGGAGGTGCAGTTGCCAATGGCTTCACCCTTGAGACTTTTGGTGAAGGGGCCGGCTTTGAAGCTTTTGGCTTCTTCGACTGCTTTGGCTTCGGTACAACAGGAGCTTCATCAGACTCAGAGTCAGCTGGAGGGTCATTCACGGCAGTCCCTTGGACTAAGATGCGGGTGATGAGGCCCTCAAGGTTGGCATACGGACCGATGATATTGGGTTCTGCGTCGCGTGTACCATCTGCCCTTGGTGCGGAGGGGCCAGGGTTGAAGTCTAACCCCAACTTCTTCTTGTTCTGCTTCGCTGATTGTTGGGCAAACTGGAAGTTGCGCTTGAATAGATTGTCGTCACGACACTAGAGTAGTGACGACGGATGTGCATCATCAGGCTGTGGCCCACGAACCATGCATGGATAGAAGCTTTGGGCAATAGCTTCATCTCTGGACCTGGGTACAAGGTTCTTGTATAAGATGTCTCCCCACGGTCTTTTGATGGCACTTTTCTCAGCATACTCTTGGGTTGTGAAGCGGTATTTGAACCATTGTTCTGCCCAATAGCGTCGAATCCATTGGATTCGGGTCTTGCGCTGCCCATAATTATCTTCAGGATCTGTTTTATACATTTCTGCCAGGTCTTCAGGCAGATCTTTGGAAGTTCCTTCACGTCGCTGTCTGCCCCCCTTCCTTGCTGCTGCTTCTGAAGCCATAAACTTTAACTTGAAAGGCTTCAAAACTTTCAAAGGCTTCAAAGGCTTTCTTTTGCTGGACCAACAGGAACTGGCTTCAGGAGAATTTATGTGATGCTGTAGGAATTCTGCAAATGAATGCAGACTATGAGAACCGAAGGATTCTCCCACGGACATGTACCTGTGACAGCATTAAGGTGCGAGGGAAGGGGAAGAGGTCATATGCATTCTCAGAAGGTTTTGAAGATTAATCAGTTTAGAAGACATTGACCTCATCGTGCAAAGACATTCACTCATAGATAAGAAGTTGGTTCCAGATTTGTACGAACCCACAGATCAGTACAAGTGAGGAATCTAACTACTTCATGAAGCACAAGTGAATGTACTAAGCATGTTATGAGATGCATATTGAGAGATCTAACTTGTGTGAAGAGAAACTTCTTATGGTAGAAAGTGACAGAACAATGAGATCAAAAGGGGCTATAAAAAGAAGTTTTATTTACCACACTTGGAACTGCTAGACGGAGTGGGAGATGATGCCGAGCAGTTCAATCCTCCGTGCCCTAACTTGGCGATGGAAGACACCTATGGCGACGGCGAAGAGGACGATGTCCGCGATCGGCGTGAAGACGGCGTCGGAGAGGTTGCGGCAGCGAAGCGCTTCGTCGTCGGCGTCGTCGAGAGCTAGCGGTGGCGCTAGGGTTCGTGCGAGGGTGGAAGGAGATAATGACCGCGGTAAGTGTGAATTTATAGGCATAGGGGCGGCACTGTGCTATTACTCAGGTGCCCCTGGCGATTCGCATCTGAGGAACACGTGGCCAGTTTGCGGAAGTTTGGGGTTTGTTCCTCGTCCCACGCACGCCTGGATTGTCGGGCGGTCGTTCCCGTTTCTCCGGATTTTATGTGGAGGAATGAGCATTGAAAATGGACTTTATGGTTGTCTCTATATCTTCTGCTGACAAGGACACAGTGAAGACATTCGACAGTTTCAATAGAATGCATATGACTTAGAGAGATAGAGTTTGAGATAGAAAGCATAGAGAAGTTTGGGGTCCAATCACATTCACTTAGTTCAAAAGATTCAACACGAAGACATAGCTATAAGTGAATGTTGTAGAGGACAGAACACTAGCATATATATATATATATATATCTATAGTCGACATAGTGAAGATAAGCATGAAAATATGTTGAGTTCGAAGCCAAATCAAATGTGAAGACATTGCAAGGTAACACCATGAGTGAAACACTTCAAAATGGAACGTTTGGTGGTGGCGTTACCCACCGTATAGGAAGTATTAGACCCAGACACGATGCACAATTATCCACTACTAGGAAAAGGGCTATAGATAGGATTGATTCTAATGGCGCACCGTGGAAGCAGTGCGCCACTACTATATACTAATGGCGCACCTGTTTGTGATACGCCATTAGTGTGGAAGACACTAATGGCGCACCGTAAACAGGGTGCGCCACTAGTATGAATTATTTTTTTTCCTTTTTCCCATACATACTAATGGCGCATCGGGTCCATAATGCGCCATTACTATCTATAACTACTAATGGCGCACCAAGCAGGCAGTGCGCCATTACTGTAAATTTTGTTTTATTCTTTTTTTTGGAAAACTACTAATGGCGCATCGTGGCACAGTGCGCCATTACTAGTTTAAACTAGTAATGGCGCACTCAGAGGAGATGCGCCATTAGTATATATACTTATTATTTTTACTTTTTTGCAAAACTACTAATGGCACACCGTAGGCTGATGCGCCATTAGTAACCAGGGTTACTAATGGCGCATTTTCCTACGGTGCGCCATTAGTAACCTGGGACCAACAAGATATTTTGGACAGCCCACACCTACCCACTCACTATCCCCACTTCATTCCATCCACCTCCTTCTCCAAGCTTTCGGCCATCTCCTCCTCCTCACCTCATTTCCACCATAGATTCAACAAAATTAAGTGGTGAAATTACCTTTTTTTGATAGGTAAGTAAGGGAAAGCTATCTTCATGATATAGATCTACTTTTTTTTCTCCCTAGCTCGCTCCAACAACGTGCACATGCACTTTTTGTGGCCTAGCTAGATCTATGTATGTTTGTTGTGTTGCATGTGTTTGTGGTGTTGCATATATGTTTGTGTTTGAAGGTACCGGTATTTGAAATATGCGATAGTTGCCAATATTTTGCCGGAATGTTTTGATTCATTTCCGTTTCGGCGAGAATTTTGGCACTATGCATTCTTTTTGGTCCTATTTTTAGGGAAGGTCATGCCAAATTTTTTCTTGGTTCTAACATATCGTTTTGCTCTACCCCGCAGGCGACCATGGTCCACACGATGACTGAAGGCATCGTGAATAGGTTTTTGAGCTCCGCGAAGGCCGAGATGCTTCAAAAGAACGAGACGGAGATAAGATGTCCATGTCGAAGATGCAAGCTGAAGAGCCTTATTGCGGACCTGGATTCCGGGTAGGTGCGGGACCACCTGCTCTTGCGTGGTTTCATGGATGGCTATCGGTGGCAAGGTGATGAAGATGACTATCAAGTCGTCCATGGCCGGGGCCAGGCAAGAAATGAGGAAGGGCAACAAGACAAGTACCACCGCGGCAAGGGCGGCGAGAAGACGAAGAATCTCCAGGACATGATCACGACGGTGATGCTGTACACAGTCATCATGTAGAAGATGTCGTACATGATGATGAGGAAGATCAAGACGAAGGGAATGATCATGAAGATGAAGATGCCGGAGCAGACGACGATGGAGGCTGGGTGCAGGACCCTCATATTCAAGAGCTGCTTCTCAAGCGGACGGATAACGCAAGAGCTGCCGCCCGAGAGAAAGCCAAGCTGGATCAACTGGAGATAGACGCGGTTACTCCATTGTATGAAGGATGCAGGCCCGAGGATACCCGCCTGAAAGTAACGCTCATGGCTCTGGATATGAAGGTAAAACACAAAATGACCGACGCATGCTTCGACGAGAACATGTCATTCTGGCACGAACGTCTTCCCAAGGGGAACAAGTGCCCGACCAGTTTCGAGGAGGCGAAGAAAATCGTGTGTCCTCTGGATTTACCGCACGTGAAATACCATGTGTGCATGAACAATTGCATCATTTATCGGGACGAGCACGCGGAGTCTACCATATGTCCGGTGTGCGGCGTCACTCGATACAAGAAGAGGAAGAAAGCTCCTCGAAAATCGGTGTGGTACTTTCCGATCACTCCTCATATGCAGCGGTATTTCACGGACCCTAAGGTAGCAAAGCTCCTGCGTTGGCACGCGGATAGGGAGGAGAAGAAGCGAGAAGATGACGCAAATGATCCGGAGATAGATAAAAAAGACAAGATGCTGAGTCACCCTAAGGATGCGAGCCAGTGGCAAGCGTTGAACTTCGAATACCCAGAATTTGGGAACGATCCAAGGAACATCGTGCTGGGCGCGAGCACCGATGGAGTCAATCCGTTTGGCAGCCAGAGAAGCACACATAGCACCTGGCCTGTGTTTGTGTGGATGTACAACCTTCCCCCTGGTTGTGCATGAAGAGGAAGTACATTCACATGAGTATGCTAATTGAAGGGCCAAAACAACCAGGGAACGACATCAATCTGTATCTGGGGCTGCTGAAAGAGGAGCTTGACATGCTGTGGAAAACGCCAGCCAATACGTGGGACGCCGTAGAGAAAGAATATTTCCCTATGAGAGCCGCACTGCTCACGACGGTGCACGACTATCTCGGTTACGGATATCTCGCGGGGCAGGTAGTCCACGGATTTTCTGGATGCGTAAGGTGCATGGATGACACAACGTATCGCTAGCTAGATAGAGATCCCGGGTCTTCGAAAACCGTGTTCATGGGACATCGAAGGTGGCTTCGCGACGATGACCCGTGGAGGAAACGCAAGGATCTGTTCGATGGTGAAACCGAACCCCGAAAACGCCCGTGTACGAGGAGCGGCGAGGAAATAGACAAGCTGTTGAAAAATTGGAAAGACTGCCCACTGCCGGGAAAGAAGCGAAAGGCGCCAGAGCCGCTGCTGAAGGTATGGAAAATGAGGTCTGTTTTCTGGGACTTGCCGTACTGGAAGATCCACCGTGTGCCTCACAGCCTTGATGTCATGCATATCACGAAGAACGTGTGCGAGAGTCTAGTTGGTACCCTGCTCAACATGCCAGAGAGGACCAAAGATGGGCCGAAAGCAAGGGCAGACTTGAAATCAATGGGCATCAGGCATGAGCTTCACGCTAATGATGATGACGATGATGATGATGAGGAGAAGCAGGACACGGAAAGTCGTCGCAAAGGCAAAAAGGCCAAGAAGACCGGAAATGACTACCCTCCCGCGTGCTTCACTCTAAGTCAGGAGGAGATCGAGCAGTTTTTCACCTGCCTCCTAGGAGTAAAACTTCCTTACGGTTACGCGGGGAAGATAATCAGATACCTAGACCCAGCGAAGCAGAAGTTCAGTGGGATGAAGTCTCACGACTGTCACGTGCTGATGACGCAGATACTTCCAGTTGCAATCCGTGGGATCATGGACGCGCACGTCCGTGAAACGCTATTTGGCCTATGCAACTTTTTCGACGTCATCTCTCGGAAGTCGATTGGCGTGAGGCAACTCAGAAGGCTACAGGAAGAGATCGTGGTGATACTATGCGAGCTTGAGATGTACTTCCCGCCCGCATTCTTCGACGTTATGGTGCATCTGCTGGTCCATATAGTGGAGGATATCATCCAACTCGGGCCGACGTTCCTGCACAGCATGATGCCGTTCGAAAGGATGAATGGTGTCATCAAAGGATACGTTCGCAACATGTCACGTCCAGAGGGAAGCATAGCTAGGGGCTTTCTGACCGAAGAGTGCATCTCCTACTGCACGAATTATCTAGGCATCGAGAACCCCGTTGGTCTGCCCGTCAACAGGCACCTCGGCAGGCTCGCTGGATGGGGTCACCATGAGGGTCGCCGCGAAATAAATGTCGACTTCGAGGGTCGACTCGCCGACTTTGAAAGAGCAAACCTAGTCGCGCTACAACACATAGATGTGGTCGATCCTTGGGTGGTAGAGCACAAAACCTTTATTAAGAACACATACAATGACCGAGGCCAACAGAGGACGGACGGAGATATACTCAAAGAGCACAACTCATGTTTCACGCGTTGGTTCAAGCAGAAGCTTCTGTCGTACCCTTTACATGAGGATTCTTCCGCGGAAGAACAACTCATATTCGCCTTGTCACAGGGCACCGAGCACAACCTGATGACCTATGAGGCGTACGATATCAACGGCTACACATTCTACACCGAGGACAAGGACATGAAGAGCGATGGTTATCAGAACTCCGGGGTAACGATGGAATCCTACTCCGGTAACGACAAGGACAGATACTATGGAAGGATCGAGGAGATCTGGGAGCTGAGCTACGCTGGAGAGATGGTCCCGATGTTCCGTGTCAGATGGGCCAAAAACGTCATAAAATAAGACCGGTATTTCACCACCATGGTTATACCCGAAGCCAAATCCAAGACCGCGGGCGCAAACGTCACCGTGAAAAATGAGCCATGGGTACTGGCTTCCCAAGTGGACCAATGCTTCTTCATTACCGACCCGCCAAAGCCCAGTCGTGTTGTCGTGAGGAGAAGCAAAAGGAAGATCATCGGAATGGATGGAGTAGCCAATGAGCAAGACTTCGACAAGTACGGCGACCCGAAGATCGAACATGACGACGACGATGAAGTAGCAGCACACACCACAAGAAGAAGCAGGACCACCCTACCTAAAGGACGTCCGTTCCATAGAAGAACTCCGTTTGCGAAAAAGAAGGGCAAGAAGATTGTGAACAGATAGCTAGCTAAGACCAATTGTATTTAAATCATAGTCTTCATTTCTCGATTGTATTTCATGGGCACCTTTTGATATCATGAACATTTTTAAATTTCATGGGCACTTTTTGAATTCATGAGGACACTTGATCTCGATTCCCCCTCCATCTCGATCTCGATCCCCCTCCATCTCGATCGCACCCGCACCCTCCCCCGCTAGCTCCACCCATCGCAACCCTCCCCCGCTCCACCGCCGGAGCACCCGGCCCCCCGCACCCGCACTTTTTGAACATATTTTTTAATTTTTTTTACTATTTTTATAAAAAATATTACTGTTATAATTTAAACAAGTTTGAACATATTTAAACACAAATAAATATAAAAAACAGCATTTAAAATGCATAAAAAATATTACTGTTATGATTTAAACAAGTTTGAACATATTTAAACACAAATAAATATAAAAAACACCATTTAAAATGCATAAAAAAAATATTGGGGATCCTGGGAATCGAACCCAGGACCTCCTGGTGTGTGTGCTACGTGCTGACCAGTCGGGCTAGTCCGTGGGTTCTGTTGTAGATAGGGTTGGGCTGTAGATATGGCTACTAGGCTAGGTTAAAACAAAATTCTAATGGCGCATCGAGGGGTGCTGCGCCATTAGAACAGTCGTACTTATGGCGCACCTGCGTGTGGTGCGCCATTAGAAAGCTTCCCTCCACCTATTCCCCTCTGGCCTCTCTCCCTCCCTCGCCAGATCCCCCCCCCACTCGACCTAACTTTGCCCCCGCGCCGTCTCCCCCGCGCCGTCGCCCCCCGACGCCCAGCCGCTGCCGGAGCTTCAACGCCGGCGTCTTCCTCAGTCCGGGCACGGGGTGCAGGACGACGACCGCGGCCGCCGGCCTTCCCACGGCCAACTGAGGCATCCCTTCGACG
>NC_057812.1:604781454-604794614 GCF_018294505.1 Triticum aestivum
CTACCCTATTGCTTCATGTAGCAAAGGCGGCAATGCAAGCAAGATCATGCTTGGCTTAGCCAAATTCATGTTACTGAATTTTTTTCAACATGATAAAATTGTCATGCTACTAAATGTTATAGAAATGCAAGGGAACACAGAAATACTAGGGCACACAACATTTAGAGTACTCTGAAATTCAGTTCTGAAATTTTTTGTTAGATAGTGGCTACACTAATCTAGAGTAGTATCCCAATCTGATGGAGTACTTGATTTGGGGGACTGAACTTATGCTTATGTATGCCATCAGAAGCAGTTCGAAATCATTATTCTCTCTTTTCCTTGCAGGTTTGGGCAACTTCAGTCAGTTGATCTTGAATCCATTGAGCCTTCACTTAGAGCTGGTACTCATCCATGTAACTCTTCACATTTCCATGTAGGATGGTTGCCTATCACTTACTAGTGTGCTAGTTCCCCTTAGTCCAAAGACTAATAGCTATGACAAAGTATAATTCCTTGTAGTGTTTAAGTATAACAAAATTCAGAGAAATGCATGCAAAAGCTAGATCAGTACCAGCTAGCTAGCTAGCTAGTAGTAGTACTACTGCTACTGTTCTTTCCTTTCTTTTGGTAGTACTACTGCTAGTAGTAGTACTACTGCCACTGTTCTTATGTGTGCTGTCCACAGATTGGTGTACAGTCCTCCTTCGAACCCAACTTTTTCACCAAGTGGAACCAATGTGATTAACTTTAGGATCATTCTGTATGCATTTTCGCTGTTAAGAAGGCGCGCCCACAAAGCCATCTTCCACGTGCTTGACCATCCAGGTCCATCTTCCCCTAGTAAGAAACAACGATGTATTAACTTTCGATTTGAGGAGAAATGTCCCTTTACTAGTAGGTGAGATAAACCAATACTAGGAAAATATTTCTTGTTGCACCCTTTCTTGGCAAAACACATACAGCTACAAGTTTGTGTCTTATGTTTTCACTTGATAAGCGATGCTCCTAAGGCACATCCCGATAGTAAACCATTAATTCCACCAATGAAGTTCAACAATGTGTATTCTTATTAGACTAGCACAATGCCCGTTTGCTTCCACGGATTAAAAATTACACTGCAAGATTAAGATGATTATACTGCTATCTGTGCCAGACCACACCATCCATATCTGCTCTTATACACCCCCTTTGTGCTAGATCGAAGTCCAACAGTGGGTGTGGCGACTGTCAACAATCATGATGATCGAAAGATTGCCACAACCATTTGATTTTCTTTTGCATTCATCCTATTGTCAAAACATGCACAATTATTTGACTAATTCCATAGTATTGCTCGATACGGTTGATTCAAAAAGCAGGACAGACAAAAAGGACATATCAAATGTGGACATGTACTGTAAGGAAAGCATAAGCTATTTTATACCGAACAAGTAAAATCATAAGACTAATCTGCTGTATCCATTACTATATTTGGTCCATAGATGTTTATGACTCTGAGCCATGATCTGTAAAAATACATTTGTCATTCTTTCTGTGTTTGTACAGACTTTCTAAACTATTGATGATTTTTTGTTGGGAGACATATTATATCTGGAATGGAAGCTCACATAAGTTGAGCTGATTTTTGTCCATATGAAAGCAGAGGACCATATGGTCTGTGGCTGGGTTTTGTCTCCGACCATCGTGTCGTGATGAATTTGCAGGTACCCCCAGAGGCCCTTGAGTTTGCCGGAATGTCGATTAACTTCCGTTCCGGCAAATTCGGGTACTCCATATGTCCTATTTTCAGCAAAGGTCATGCTGAAATTTTCCGTGAATTTTAGCATGACTTTGCTAAAAATAGGACATATGGGGTACTTGCGACTAATGCATGGGCCGGGCTATCTTAGTACTTAGTTAAGTAGGATCAACTGCCCTGCCATTCTTGCTGCATTAAATCATAGGTGGCAATAGAGCCAAGTGATTAGGCCCAACTTAGAATTATCCTTAGCATCGATAAACCCTAGATGATAAACCCAACATAGGTGGCAATAGAGCCAAGATTAGGCCCAACCTAGGGTGCCTCGGCATCGATAAACCCTAAATGATGAAAACTTAACTTGGTTGCCCCGGATGCCTCGGTGTCGATGAGAACCTAAATGATGAAAGCTTAGGCTTTTAGGGTGCCTCGGTGTCGACAAACCCTAAATCATGAGACCATGATCTTGTTCCTTGACAATAACCATCTTTTTGACCAAACTTTTTTCCTATTTAGAGAGAAACATGGCCCACAACGATGAGGCCGGTGGTTCGGGCGGCAAGCAATTCTGGGAGCTGTCCCAAGAGATGGAGGAACAACCTCACCGCTATGATGACGCCGCGGAAGACACCGATCCTGATTACACAACCCCTAGTGGCGTCAGGGATGACACCACTAATGGTGCCGCCGAGGATGCCACCACTGATGATGGCGGCGCACACACAGATGGTGGCGGCACAGACACAGATGGCAGCCAACCGAAGAAGCAAAGGAAGGACCGGCGCCCGAATGCGCTCCGCACCGTCAAGGAGGAATTCACTCAAGTGGACTCCGACGGGAATCCAACGGAGCCCAAACATATAGTCAAGGGGTACTCGGTTCAGCTCGGGTGCATTCTCCGGAGCACCGTCTCGATCAACACCGAGAACCTTAGGCATAAGGACCGAGGGAATTTGCCCAACCTCCTCTTCACGAAGCTGCATGAACGATACAAGTTCCCCGCCGAATTTGAAAACACACGCCTCTCAGGGAATAAAGTGAACAATGCCGCCCTCACGAAGATGAGCACAGCCATGTCTACTTGGAGAAGCGCGGTGAAGAGAATGATTGATAAAGGTGATAGTTATGACAAGATCAAGGCGAAATATTCTTTGATGAGCGAAGATGAGTACAAGGAGTTCAAGATCAAGTGCCAGAGCCCCGCAACCTCCGAATCAAGTCAGTGGGGGAAAGAAATGTGGGAGTTGAACTTAGGGGAACACAAACTCGGTCCCGGCGGTTATAGAGTGGCGGAGCCTATATGGGACAAGGAGGACGCGAGCGTGCCGAGCAAGGCCTACCGCCCCGCTTCGAGAAATACAGCGGTGACAAGCAGACCAGGAACTATGTCAGGGCCCGGTACAAGGAGGACCCGATAACAAAGGAGCTTACCACGGATCCGAAGACAAGGGCGCTTGAGCTTGTTCTGGTAAGGAATACACCCCCCGCGTAATTAGCTCCATATGGTTGCACTCTAATTAATCCCCAATATTTCTAAATGGTTCATGTTCCTTTCGCAGGACAATGAAAGCAGTAGCGCGGGGTCGTCTAAGAGCTCCCCTTTCGACACCCCTTTAAATAGGGCGTTGAACGTAACGAAAAAGAAGGATAAGCTCGATAAGCCGACGTCAGCTGGTCGTGTGGCCGGCAAAGGCTTGTCCACAAAATGGGGGTCATACTATACCGCTGGTGTGCGGAAGGAGAAAAAGACCAGCTCGGAAAGCCAGATGCGCGAGGTTGAAGAACTCAAGGCACAAGTGGCGCGGATTCCGGAGCTTGTCCATGAGCAAATGCAACAACAACTTGGAACGACGCTCAACGCCATGGTGCCTACATTGATTCATGGGCTGACGACGTGGATTGCGGGCGGCCAAAAGGGGCCTCCCCCGGTTCCCAGCTTCACGGCCAGCAACTCGCACAGCGCGGCGGCGGCACCATTGGTGTCTCCGGCGGCGGCGCCATTGGTGTCTCTGGCGGCAGCGCCATTGGTGTCTCCGGCGGCGGCGCCATTGGTGTCTTCGGCGGCGGCACCATTGGTGTCTCCGGCGGCGGCGCCATTGGTGTCTCCGACGGAGGCGGTATTCGTGTCTCCGGCACCGGCACGGGCATTGGAGCTTAATGCACCCGGGTGTACGCCGACCGGCACCTCGCCAGCAAGCGCCGCCTCCGTCAGTTGCACGCCCGCCGTTGGCGGTGCCTCGACATTAGCCGAGCTCGACGGCATCACGGTAACTAAGCCTCTCGGCCGATGACTTCATCTCCTTGCCTTTGACTGGGCATCCCTGACGCCCTATACATGTTTTTCCAGGGCACCGCCGACGTTCCTTGCACTCTTCTGCACTTCGTGGGCGCCGAGTTGGTCGATGTCGCCAAGGGCAGAATCGTTCAACCGGGCAACCCCATGTTCCACGGTAATCGGATGCCAACCACAATGTATAGGGTTGAAGTGGTCCGGGTGCTGCCAGGCTGCGACGAGCTATTACCTCCGATTCGACCCGCTGGGGCCGACGAAGAAGATGAGATGACCCTCGGCACCTGCGTAAACTGGCCC
Organism: Triticum aestivum; assembly: GCF_018294505.1. Lineage (NCBI taxonomy): Eukaryota > Viridiplantae > Streptophyta > Magnoliopsida > Poales > Poaceae > Triticum > Triticum aestivum. Next base: position 604,785,765 of record NC_057812.1, read on the forward strand.
CTGCTATGGCCGAAGAGCCAGATTCGTTTGGGGGTGGGGGACACCACCCCACAGACAAGACCGCCAGTCGTGCCGACGCCAAGCCATGGCAAGAACGCCGCAATGCTACCGGACCTGCCGGACATCCCTATGGCACATGATCCAGACAGCCCTATGGCACAGGATCCGGACGGCGACGACAACGACGACGGTACATTTACCAAAGTTGATAAGTACTTTGCCGAACATGGGTACGCTGACGAGTTCTGCGGGCCTCTTTCTCAAGAACCCAACCAAGACCACCGCGATCTAGCTGGTACGGCGGAGAAATCCAATTGCAACAAGCGTCGTCTGGCGTTCAGTTCTCAGGACACACCTCCAGCTCCCGCCTTCACCGAGCCTCAGATAGCTGAGGCGCAAAATATTATCAGCCCCAACACGCTGAAGAAGGCGGTCTGTGAGCAGAACTCGGTCCCATTACAGGAGATCAAGAAGAAGGGCCGGAAATGAAAGACTAACAAGGGCGCCGGTGCGAGCCAGCCGGCACCGAGTTCGACCCGTGCTCAGGACGGGCCACCTTCACCTAAGGATATCTCGAGGAGGGTGCATGTGGCGGGTAGGGCGATGCTACCGCCAAATATGCTGAATGCTGCAACCGGTGCTATGCGGAGTGTGCACGACAGTGTTCTGATTTTGGAGAAGCGGCGTCTCAGAGAGAAGGATGTGGCATACCCGGTTTTCGTGGCCAAGGTGCCAGAGAGCAAGGGCTTTGTGGATGGCGACATCGGGGGTATGATCGTCCTGCGGTTTGATGACATCTTTGCTATGTTTAACCTTCATCCGTTGCACTACACCTTCGTTCGGTTGTTTTCGCTGAGCATGCAGATGCGGATCATTAGAGACAATACCCCGGACATCGTTATAGTCGACCCCTTCTACATGCGTGCCAAGCACTTGAGCAGCGCTGGGGACCGCCAAATTGCGAGTTCACACCTCGAAGGCGTCATTCTGGCAAACGCAGATAAGGATAACTTCCTTGTGCCTTACTTTCCCGAGTAAGTCATCCCTTAACCGCCCCGTAACACACTACTAGAAATACCACTACTAATGGCGCACCTAATATGGCCATTAATGGCGCATCACTGGTGCGCCATTGATAGCACGCCATTAGTAATTTTTACTAATGGCGCACCACCTGGTGCGCCATTAGTATCTGGTATACTAATGGCGCACCACCTGGTGCGCCATTAGTATATGCGAGGGTGCGCCATTAGTATGCCTCCCAGGGGGCATGTATACCCAGGTGCTTTATCATACTAATGGCGCACCACCTCTGGATGCGCCATTAGTAACCGCAGCATACTAATGGCGCACTACCCGGTGATGCGCCATTAGTATGCACTGTCATACTAATGGCGCACTATCGTGTGATGCGCCATTAGTATGAATATTAGGTTTTTTTTATTTTTTTATTTTCTGTTTTTTGCACAGGTTACAAAATGTATAATTTGACAAAATATAGACAGCACACATCAACAATAGATTCATCAAATACAATAGAAGATTAGTCTTTGAATACAATTCATCATATTAGTCTCCGAATACAATTCATCATATTAGTCTCCGAATTAAAAAGACCGAACAAAGATAGAACATTATATTACAAGTCTCGAGACCGCGAGTAGCGAGTTTGTCTTCGCATTACAAGTCGATATCGATCATCTAAACTACCATCACATAGAAGAGAGCTGCGGTCATCACGATGAGCATCATCACGATGAAACTCGTCTTCATCCGGTTCCTCCAACGCTCCCTCCCCTCTCACGCTAGATAGCGGGCGTATCTAGATTCGGCCTCGGCCCTAGTGGTGTACCCTTTGTAACTGTTACCGCTGAATCGATGAACCTGTCTCCGACACTCCTCCTAGTCATCGTAGACTCCGGGAACCTTACCCTTGTACACGACATACGTCGGCATCGCTATGCACTAGCCAAACGAAACTTTAGTACCAATTCACAGACAATACATAAGCAATATATAATTATGCAACAGAACGATCGGAAGAGAAAAGAAAGACATTAATAGCATCGATTACATCTAAGTTGAACGACTCTCGAAACCAAAGAGACATACTACAAGTTCATTAAAGTTTAATTACAACATGAGCCAATCGATGTTTCAGAACTAGACAACTCGACTCAAGGGCCCGGAGCGTGGATGAAGCCGCCGTCTATCGTGGGAGTCATGAAAGAACGGGCGTTGTCATCCTGCATTTGTAGCATTGTGTCGATGTCACTGTTGGACGGTTGATTTCTGAGGTAGAACTGCCCCGAGGTACGAAGGACATCTTGATGGATGATTTCCGCAAACTCCGACTGGATGCAAAAGAATTCTTGTCGGAGGTCCGCGTCCTGGATTGCCGACACGCTCGCGGACCAATCTTGGAGTTTACTCGGTAGCAGAAGTTGATGATGGTCCCGTACGATCGCCCGCATGTGATGGATGGCGTAGTAGGCACCCTTCTGACCGCCAGGTGGCTGCTTGACGTAGCAGAACATCGTATTGTGGGAGAACACGTGCTTGCCGTACTTACGAATAGGCCTGGTGAAGGTGCCTCCAGATTGGGCGTAGCCGGGGAGAACATCATCAAGAACCTACTTGACATTTGTGTAGTCTACGTTCGACTGACGGTCCGGGTCGAAATACGTGGCCATGGAATATTTGGGGCTTAGGAGGATGAGCATGCAACGTGTGTCACTGCAGAAAACACGGAATGTTAAAAGAAAAACAATCGAAAAGTAAGAATTCATATGTTACGGGCCGGTTGAGGGGAGGACTTACTCGGGAAAGTAAGGCACGAGGAAGTTATCCTTATCTTGGTTTGCCAGAATGACGCCTTCGAGGTAAGAACTCGCGACTTGCCGGTCCCCAGCGCTGCCCAAGATCTTGGCACACATGTAGAAGGGGTCGACTATCACGATGTCCGGGGTCTTGTCGCGAATGATCCGCATCTCCATACTCAGCGAAAATAGCCGAACGAAGGTGTAGTGTAGCGGATGAAGGTTAAACATAGCAAAGATGTCATCAAACCGCAGGACGATCGTACCCCCGATGTCGCCATCCACAAAGCCCTTGCCCTCTGGCACCTTGGCCACGAAAACCGGGTATGCCACATCCTTCTCTCTGAGACGCCGCTTCTCCAAAGAAAGAACACTGTCGTGCAGACTCCGCATAGCATCGGTTGCAGCATTGAGCATATTTGGTGGTAGCATTGCCCTACCCGCCACATGCACCCTCCTCGAGATATCCTGCGGTGAAGGTGGCCCGTCCTGAGCACGGATCGTACTCGGTGCCGGCTGGCTCGCACCCTTCTTAGTCTTTCTTTTGCGTGCCTTCTTCTTCTCCTGTAATGGGACCGAGTTCTGCTCACAGACCGCCTTCTTGAGTGTGTTGGGGCTGATAATATTTCGCACCTCGCCTATCTGAGGCTCAGTGAAGTCGGCAGCTGGAGGCGTCTCCTAAGAGCTGAACGCCAGACGGCGCCTGTTGCAACTTGGCTTCTCCGCGGTACGAGCTAGATCGCACACGTCTTTTGTTGGGTTTGGTTCTTGAGAAGGAGGCCCCATGAAGTCGCCATCGTACCCATGCTCGGCAAAGTACTGATCGACGTTGCCAAATGTATCATCGTCGTCGTCATCGTCGTTCTGATCCTGTGCCATATGCATGTTTGGATCCAGTGGCATAGGGATGTCCGGCACCATTACGGCGGTCTTGCCATGGGGCCGACTTGGCGCCGGCACGACTGGCGGTGTTGTCTTTGGGGTGGTGTCCCCCGCCCCCAAACGAATCTGGCTCTTCGGCCAAAGCAGGGGCCAGCTCAGGCAGGCGCTGAGGGTCATCACGTCATCATCGTCGGCCCCGACGGGTCGAATCGGAGGTAACAAGTCGTCGCAGCCTGGCAGCACCCGAACCAGTTGAACCCTAAACAAGTTGGGTGGCATCTGGGTACCGTGGAACAAGGGGTTACCCGGTTGAACGATTTTGCCCTTGGCGACATCGACCAACTCGTTGTTCACGAAGTGGAGGAGAGTGCACGGAACGTCGGCGGCGCCCTGCAAAAACATGTAGGGCGTCAGGGATGCCCAGTCAAAGGCAAGGAGATGAAGTCCTCGGTCGAGAGAGGCTTAATTAGTTACCGTGATGATGGCGTCGAGCTCGGCTAATGTCGAGGCACCGCCAACGGCGGGCGTGCAGTTGACGGAGCGGCCGCTTGCTGAAGAGGTGCCGGCCGGCGTACACCCGGGTGCATTAAGCTCCCGTGCCGGCGTCGGAGACACCAATGCCGCCTCCGCCGGAGGCACCAATGGCCCCGCCATCGCATTATGCGAGTTGCTGGCCGTGAAGCTAGGAATCAGGGGCGGCCCCTGTTGGCCGCCCGCAATCCACACACTCAACCCCGAGATCAAGGTAGGCACAAGGGCGGTGATCGTCGCTCCGAGTCGTTGTTCCACTTGCTCTTGGACAATCTCCGGAATCCGCGCCACCTGTGCCTTGAGTTCTTGAACCTCTCGCGCCTGGCTTTCCGAGCTGGTCTTTTTCTCCTTCCGCACACCAGCGGTATAGTATGACCCCCATTTTGTCGACAATCCTTTGCCGGCCACACGACCAACTGACGTCGGCTTACTGAGCTTATCCTTGTTCTTCATTATATTCAACCCCCTATTTAGAGTGGTGTCCCAAGGGTTGCTCTGAGTCGACCCCGCGCTACTGCTTTCAGTCGCCTGCGGAAGGAATGTGAACCATTTAGAAATTCGGCTTCATTAATTAGAATGCAACCATATGGAGCTAGTTACGCGGGGGTGTATTCCTTACCAGAACAATCTCAAGCCGCCTGGTCTTCGGATCCGTGGTAAGCTCCTTTGTTTTTGGGTCCTTCTTGTACCGGGCCCTGACAAAGTTCCTGGTCTGCTTGTCACCATATTTATCGAAGAGGGGCGGTAGGCCTTGCTCGGCACGGTCCGCCTCCTCCTTGTCCCATATAGGCTCCGCCACTCTGTAACCGCCGGGACCGAGTGTGTGTTCCCCTATGTTCAGCTCCCGCATTTGTTTCCCCCACTCACTTGATTGGGAGCTTGCGGTGCTCGAGCAATTGATCTTGAAGTCGTTGTAGTCATCTTCGGTGATCGAAGGATTTTTCTCCTTGATCTTCTCATAACTCTCACCTTTCTCGATCATTCTCTTCACATTGCTTTTCCAAGTAGACAGGGCCTTGCTCATCTTCGTGAGGGCAGCATTGTTCACTTTATTCCCTTTGAGGCTTGTGTTTTCGAATTCAGCGGGGAACTTGTATCGTTCGTGCAGCTTCGTGAAGAGGAGGTGGCGCAAATTCCCCCGGTCAGGATGCCTCAGGTTCTCGGTGTTGATCGAGACGGTGCTCCGGACAATGCACCCGAGCTGAAGCGAGTACCCCTTGACTATTCGTTCGGGCGCCGTTGGATTCCCATTGGAGTCCACTTCAGTAACTTCCTCCTTGAGGGTGCGGAGCACGATCGGGCGCCGGTCCTTCCGTTGCCTCTTCGGCTGGCTGCTATCTGTGCGTGCGCCGCCATCATCAGTGGTGGCATCCTCGGCGGCACCATCAGTGGTGGCATCAGTGTGGTCATCCTCGGCGGCACCATCCGTGGTCTCAGGATCGGTGGGGAAGGCGGCGGCCTCATACAAGTGAGGTTGTTCCTCCATCTCCTGGGACAGCTCCCAGAATGCCTTGCCGCCCGAACCCCCGGCCTCATCGTTGTGGGCCATGTTTCTCTCTAAATAGAAACAAAGTTTGGTCAAAAAGTTGGTTATTGTCAAGGAACAAGATCGTGGTCTCATCATTTAGGGTTTGTCGACACCGAGGCATCCTAAAATCTAAGCTTTTATCATTGAGGGTTTTTCGATGCCAAGGCACCCTAAAAGCCTAACTTTTCATCATTTCGGTTTTTATCGACACCGAGGCACCCTAAAAGCCATGCATTAGTCACAAGTACGCCGGGGCACTTGATCCTACTTAATTAACTACTACGATACCCCGGCCCATGCATTAGTCACAAGTACCCCATATGTCCTATTTTTAGCAAAGTCATGCTAAAATTCACGGAAAATTTCAACATGACCTTTGCTGAAAATAGGACATATGCAGTACCCGAATTTGCCGGAACGGAAGTTAATCGACATTCCGGCAAACTCAAGGGCCTCTCGGGGTACCTGCAAAATCATCACGACACGATGGTCGGAGACAAAACCCAGCAAACTAGCAAAATCATCACAAATTGTTTTATGTTAAAGATGATCATCATCTTACAAGTCTTTCTCAATGTGATCACAAGTAATTCAGAGGCATCACAAGTAATTCAGAGCATCACAAGGAATTAGTAGTTCAGTACATGAACAAGTTTTACAAACCCATATAAGAACAAGTGAGTTCTAGTCCCATTGACACTCCTGGTTTTCTACAAACACCAAGTACTAGGGCACACAAAAGTTCTGAAATTTGTGTGCCTAACTGAATTAACTGAATTTTCAGTAACCGAATAAACTGAATTTTCAAAACTGCAAGAATACAATCGAGAAAAATCCAACAGCACTAGAACTGAGCTGATTGACAGTAGTTTTGTTCACTGTTATGTTGGCCTAACTGGATGTTGGCTATCTTTTATAGTGTCTCTGTTACATGCCAGTTTGGTCATTGCTAACTCTTGATGTAACTGATATTTTGATTCCTGAACCCCCGATATGCTGTTGTGGTTAATCCTAAGAGAAGATTTTGAACAATGAGAAGTCCATGGATATGTTGTGTTTCTGACTTCCGTTGAGGATCATGGAAATTGGATATGTGAGTGGTCAGTGGACCAACTTTTCACTAAAAATAACAGAAGAGTCCTTTGTTTTCCACTAAAATTATCAGTGTCATCTGGTTTCATGGCAATATTTATCTAGCATGTTCCATATTGATTTCATTGTATTTTCTGTTCCATCATATTTCAGTTAGTACTAAGGTTCTTTTTTTAGGGAACTCAGTTAGTACTCAGTTTACAGAAACGGTTCGATGTCTATCATATACAACCATTTTCCCTGTTATAAAAGACATGAAAGATCACAACAATATTGATCTGAAAAGAACAGAAAAAAAGAGAAATAGTATGTATGCAGTGGTGATTCTACCTTGCTTTCTCAGCCGTGGGTGATGAAGTGCCTCTGTTCTGTTGTGTCTGCAGTGGTATGGAGATGAATGAATTGGTATTAGGTTCAAATATGATCGATGGATACTCTAACTGTCCCAGAAATATTGAGTTTACTTGATCAAAATTTTAACTGGTAAAGATATATATCCTGTTAAAGATATATATCCTGTTCATGCATATGTTCACTTGTGTTATTATTATACATATGTAGACTGCGGCACGGCCCATGCTGAAGAGTGCTTTGGTGAAATGACCCAGATGTCTCATAGAGAAGGAACATAGGTGTTATAAAACAATTAAGGGTTTGGTTTGAAGAAATGTATAAACAAACTACTCGTTTAGTTTTCAAACACAAATGGTAAATATGTTGAGGCCCAAAAACTAAGTGTACCAACAACCTAAGCTAAACAAGATGAGCACAAGATGTATAATAATAACACAAGTGATAAATAACCTAAAAGACGATAAATAACTTGAAGCACTAACAAACAACTTCAGCGGCACGATTTTTGCAGAACCACAACTTCAGAGATTTATAACACAGAAGCACAACTTCAGAAGAAAGAGTAACACATAACCCAAGTTTCCAAGTTAGAGGAGTTCGACAACGGATCTGACAGAAATGGCCCTGCGATGTCAGTGATGATGTGGAGTCTCAATTTACTCAAAAGACAGTGTTGTAACGACAGTAGCTGAATCTGGTTGCAGAAATACAATTTTCTCCATAATGCGCAGTCAACAACTTAATGAGTTCAGCAGAAGGTTTTTAACTAAATATTCTGGGGATGTGAGCATCAACAATAAATCTTCTCCAATGCTTTACACTTCCCAATGACAAAACAAAGTTGTATCTCTAGCCAAGTTTCAACAGGAGCCAACCTCAAATCCTTCAACTTGTCACAACAGAAAATCATATCTATTCAGGTTGTGAGCGTTGTACGAGGAATCATAACCCACAACAGAACCCCAGAAGTTCTCCCTCGATCTCAAATTCAAACTTTTGGAGCTTCGTCCATCCTGGACCGAACTTTAGGTGGCCATACTAACTGACTCCCTTTTAGTTCTTTATTACAAAATTCTTCCAATGATCATTCCAATCCAAGGACCTCCAACCATTTTATGTTGTGTACTCCGTCCGTCCCAAATTACTTATCGTAGAAATGGATACAAATTAACGTATCTAGAACTAAAAATAAGTCTAGATATCCAGTATCTAGATATCGAGTATTGACTGACGGGTGGTAATCACTACAAAATGGATATGTGTCGTGTTGCTTTTTGTGTACGGAGTTCAAACCAAGATGTTATTTTCTGAAACATTTTGTAATGGTAAAGCACTTGACGATCTACATGCCTGATTTGTTTCACTAATTTTTTTCGATTCTAAAAAAATAATTTTGGCGTCCCAGGAGGCAAAAATCCTCTCTCGGGTGTATGCATGTTATCTAAATAAAAAACAAGGTGGAAGCAAAAAAGAAATGATACTAACATATGCATGGCGAATCCTCTCTCGGGTGTATGCATGTTATCTACATTCTCGAAGGAATCCGCGTGTGAATTGCAGTGAGGAGATGATCGAATCCGTTGGAGAAGAGGAAATGAGATAACATAAACAGTCTGTTGTGGGGCGGCGCGGGTGGGGTTAGGG
>NC_057812.1:604795348-604795981 GCF_018294505.1 Triticum aestivum
GGGGTCGGGGCGGGGTCGAGGCGGCGTCGGCGCGGCGTCCGGGCGGCGTCCGGGCGGCGAGGAGAGGGCGAGGGAGGGAGAGGGCGAGGGCGAGGGCGAGGGCGAGGGCAGCGGCGGCGGCGGCGGTGGATCGAGAGGGAGAGAACTGGCGAGGGGGATCGGGCGAAGGGGGATCGGGCGAAGGGGGGATCGGGCGAAGGGGGGCCACAATACTAATGGCGCACCTCACCGTGGTGCGCCATTAGCATGTCCATACTAATGGCGCACCTCACCGTGGTGCGCCATTAGTATTTTTTTTATTTCAGCTCGAGCCAAAAGGTTATGTAGTACCAGAACCTATCTATGTCAAGCCCACTCTACTAGCTCGACTGGTCAGCAGCCAGTTCTCACACCAGGAGGTCCTGGGTTCGACTCCCAGGCTCCACAAATTTTTTTTTAGCATTTAAAAAGCTGTTTGATAGTTATTTATGTTTAAATATGTTCAAACTTGTTTAAATAATAACAGTAGTATTTTTTTTATAAGGCAGTAGCATTTAAAAAGCTGTTTGATACTAATTTTTTTTTATAAGACGGTGCGCGGGGTGCGGGGGGTCGGCGGCGGCGGTTGAGTAGGGGAATCGAGGGTGCGGGGGG